>NW_027394579.1:0-15390 GCF_049309525.1 Garra rufa | reverse complement strand
AAGGTGTTAGAAGTGTTTTGCATGATTTTTGAAGTTAGACCCTGAAATGTCAGAAAACAGCGTTTCAGCGCAGAACAAAGTTGGTTCAGGCAATGCAAGGTGAATCTCTGTCCCACTTTAAATTTACACTCTGTGCATGAATAAAACCTATTTTGCAACACAGAGAAACATATCTGAAGGTGTTAGAAGTGTGTTGCATGATTTTTGAAGTTAGACCCTGAAATGTCAGAAAACAGCGTTTCAGCGCAGAACAAAGTTGGTTCAGGCAATGCAAGCTGAATCTCTGTCCCACTTTAAATTTACACTCTGTGCATGAATAAAACCTATTTAGCAACACAGAGAAACATATCTGAAGGTGTTAGAAGTGTTTTGCATGATTTTTGAAGTTAGTCCCTGAAATGTCAGAAAACAGCTTTTCAGCGTAGAACAAAGTTGGTTCAGGCAATGCAAGCTGAATCTCTGTCCCACTTTAAATTTACACTCTGTGCATGAATAAAACCTATTTTGCAACACAGAGAAACATATCTGAAGGTGCTAGAAGTGTTTTGCATGATTTTTGAAGTTAGACCCTGAAATGTCAGAAAACAGCTTTTCAGCGCAGAACAAAGTTGGTTCAGGCAATGCAAGCTGAATCTCTGTCCCACTTTAAATTTACACTCTGTGCATGAATAAAACCTATTTAGCAACACAGAGAAACATATCTGAAGGTGTTAGAATTGTTTTGCATGATTTTTGAAGTTAGACCCTGAAATGTCAGAAAACAGCGTTTCAGCGCAGAACAAAGTTGGTTCAGGCAATGCAAGCTGAATCTCGGTCCCACTTTAACTTTGCAGTCTGTGCATGAATAAAACCTATTTTGCAACACAGAGAAACATATCTGAAGGTGTTAGAAGTGTTTTGCATGATTTTTGAAGTTAGACCCTGAAATGTCAGAAAACAGCGTTTCAGCGCAGAACAAAGTTGGTTCAGGCAATGCAAGCTGAATCTTGGTCCCACTTTAACTTTGCAGTCTGTGCATGAATAAAACCTATTTTGCAACACAGAGAAACATATCTGAAGGTGTTAGAAGTGTTTTGCATGATTTTTGAAGTTAGACCCTGCAATGTCAGAAAACAGCGTTTCAGCGCAGAACAAAGTTGGTTCAGGCAATGCAAGCTGAATCTCTGTCCCACTATAAATTTACACTCTGTGCATGAATAAAAGCTATTTTGCAACACAGACAAACATATCTGAAGGTGTTAGAAGTGTTTTGCATGATTTTTGAAGTTAGACCCTGAAATGTCAGAAAACAGCTTTTCAGCGCAGAACAAAGTTGGTTCAGGCAATGCAAGCTGAATCTCTGTCCCACTTTAAATTTACACTCTGTGCATGAATAAAAGCTATTTTTCAACACAGACAAACATATCTGAAGGTGTTAGAAGTGTTTTGCATGATTTTTGAAGTTAGACCCTGAAATGTCAGAAAACAGCGTTTCAGCGCAGAACAAAGTTAGTTCAGGCAATGCAAGCTGAATCTCGGTCCCACTTTAACTTTGCAGTCTGTGCATGAATAAAACCTATTTTGCAACACAGAGAAACATATCTGAAGGTGTTAGAAGTGTTTTGCATGATTTTTGAAGTTAGACCCTGAAATGTCAGAAAACAGCTTTTCAGCGCAGAACAAAGTTGGTTCAGGCAATTCAAGCTGAATCTCTGTCCCACTTTAAATTTACACTCTGTGCATGAATAAAAGCTATTTTGCAACACAGAGAAACATATCTGAAGGTGTTAGAAGTGTTTTGCATGATTTTTGAAGTTAGACCCTGAAATGTCAGAAAACAGCGTATCAGCGCAGAACAAAGTTGGTTCAGGCAATGCAAGCTGAATCTTGGTCCCACTTTAACTTTGCAGTCTGTGCATGAATAAAACCTATTTTGCAACACAGAGAAACATATCTGAAGGTGTTAGAAGTGTTTTGCATGATTTTTGAAGTTAGACCCTGAAATGTCAGAAAACAGCTTTTCAGCGCAGAACAAAGTTGGTTCAGGCAATGCAAGCTGAATCTCTGTCCCACTTTAAATTTACACTCTGTGCATGAATAAAACCTATTTTGCAACACAGAGAAACATATCTGAAGGTGTTAGAAGTGTTTTGCATGATTTTTGAAGTTAGACCCTGAAATGTCAGAAAACAGCTTTTCAGCGCAGAACAAAGTTGGTTCAGGCAATTCAAGCTGAATCTCTGTCCCACTTTAAATTTACACTCTGTGCATGAATAAAAGCTATTTTGCAACACAGAGAAACATATCTGAAGGTGTTAGAAGTGTTTTGCATGATTTTTGAAGTTAGACCCTGAAATGTCAGAAAACAGCGTTTCAGCGCAGAACAAAGTTGGTTCAGGCAATGCAAGCTGAATCTCGGTCCCACTTTAACTTTGCAGTCTGTGCATGAATAAAACCTATTTTGCAACACAGAGAAACATATCTGAAGGTGTAGAAGTGTTTTGCATGATTTTTGAAGTTAGACCCTGAAATGTCAGAAAACAGCGTATCAGCGCAGAACAAAGTTGGTTCAGGCAATGCAAGCTGAATCTTGGTCCCACTTTAACTTTGCAGTCTGTGCATGAATAAAACCTATTTTGCAACACAGAGAAACATATCTGAAGGTGTTAGAAGTGTTTTGCATGATTTTTGAAGTTAGACCCTGAAATGTCAGAAAACAGCTTTTCAGCGCAGAACAAAGTTGGTTCAGGCAATGCAAGCTGAATCTCTGTCCCACTTTAAATTTACACTCTGTGCATGAATAAAACCTATTTTGCAACACAGAGAAACATATCTGAAGGTGTTAGAAGTGTTTTGCATGATTTTTGAAGTTAGACCCTGAAATGTCAGAAAACAGCTTTTCAGCGCAGAACAAAGTTGGTTCAGGCAATTCAAGCTGAATCTCTGTCCCACTTTAAATTTACACTCTGTGCATGAATAAAAGCTATTTTGCAACACAGAGAAACATATCTGAAGGTGTTAGAAGTGTTTTGCATGATTTTTGAAGTTAGACCCTGAAATGTCAGAAAACAGCGTTTCAGCGCAGAACAAAGTTGGTTCAGGCAATGCAAGCTGAATCTCGGTCCCACTTTAACTTTGCAGTCTGTGCATGAATAAAACCTATTTTGCAACACAGAGAAACATATCTGAAGGTGTAGAAGTGTTTTGCATGATTTTTGAAGTTAGACCCTGAAATGTCAGAAAACAGCGTATCAGCGCAGAACAAAGTTGGTTCAGGCAATGCAAGCTGAATCTTGGTCCCACTTTAACTTTGCAGTCTGTGCATGAATAAAACCTATTTTGCAACACAGAGAAACATATCTGAAGGTGTTAGAAGTGTTTTGCATGATTTTTGAAGTTAGACCCTGAAATGTCAGAAAACAGCGTTTCAGCGCAGAACAAAGTTGGTTCAGGCAATGCAAGCTGAATCTCTGTCCCACTTTAAATTTACACTCTGTGCATGAATAAAAGCTATTTTTCAACACAGAGAAACATATCTGAAGGTGTTAGAAGTGTTTTGCATGATTTTTGAAGTTAGACCCTGAAATGTCAGAAAACAGCTTTTCAGCGCAGAACAAAGTTGGTTCAGGCAATGCAAGCT
This sequence comes from Garra rufa, assembly GCF_049309525.1. NCBI lineage: Eukaryota > Metazoa > Chordata > Actinopteri > Cypriniformes > Cyprinidae > Garra > Garra rufa. Next base: position 11,771 of record NW_027394579.1, on the reverse strand, counting down.
GAATCTTTGTCCCACTTTAAATTTACACTCTGTGCATGAATAAAAGCTATTTTTCAACACAGAGAAACATATCTGAAGGTGTTAGAAGTGTTTTGCATGATTTTTGAAGTTAGACCCTGAAATGTCAGAAAACAGCGTTTCAGCGCAGAACAAAGTTGGTTCAGGCAATGCAAGCTGAATCTCGGTCCCACTTTAACTTTGCAGTCTGTGCATGAATAAAACCTATTTTGCAACACAGAGAAACATATCTGAAGGTGTTAGAAGTGTTTTGCATGATTTTTGAAGTTAGACCCTGAAATGTCAGAAAACAGCGTTTCAGCGCAGAACAAAGTTGGTTCAGGCAATGCAAGCTGAATCTCTGTCCCACTTTAAATTTGCAGTCTGTGCATGAATAAAACTTATTTTGCAACACAGAGAAACATATCTGAAGGTGTTAGAAGTGTTTTGCATGATTTTTGAAGTTAGACCCTGAAATGTCAGAAAACAGCGTTTCAGCGCAGAACAAAGTTGGTTCAGGCAATGCAAGCTGAATCTTGGTCCCACTTTGACTTTGCAGTCTGTGCATGAATAAAACCTATTTTGCAACACAGAGAAACGTATCTGAAGGTGTTAGAAGTGTTTTGCATGATTTTTGAAGTTAGACCCTGAAATGTCAGAAAACAGCGTTTCAGCGCAGAACAAAGTTAGTTCATGCAATGCAAGCTGAATCTCGGTCCCATTTTAACTTTGCAGTCTGTGCATGAATAAAACCTATTTTGCAACACAGAGAAACATATCTGAAGGTGTTAGAAGTGTTTTGCATGATTTTTGAAGTTAGACCCTGAAATGTCAGAAAACAGCGTTTCAGCGCAGAACAAAGTTGGTTCAGGCAATGCAAGGTGAATCTCTGTCCCACTTTAAATTTACACTCTGTGCATGAATAAAACCTATTTTGCAACACAGAGAAACATATCTGAAGGTGTTAGAAGTGTTTTGCATGATTTTTGAAGTTAGACCCTGAAATGTCAGAAAACAGCGTTTCAGCGCAGAACAAAGTTGGTTCAGGCAATGCAAGCTGAATCTCTGTCCCACTTTAAATTTACACTCTGTGCATGAATAAAACCTATTTAGCAACACAGAGAAACATATATGAAGGTGTTAGAAGTGTTTTGCATGATTTTTGAAGTTAGTCCCTGAAATGTCAGAAAACAGCTTTTCAGCGCAGAACAAAGTTGGTTCAGGCAATGCAAGCTGAATCTCTGTCCCACTTTAAATTTACACTCTGTGCATGAATAAAACCTATTTTGCAACACAGAGAAACATATCTGAAGGTGTTAGAAGTGTTTTGCATGATTTTTGAAGTTAGACCCTGAAATGTCAGAAAACAGCTTTTCAGCGCAGAACAAAGTTGGTTCAGGCAATGCAAGCTGAATCTCTGTCCCACTTTAAATTTACACTCTGTGCATGAATAAAACCTATTTAGCAACACAGAGAAACATATCTGAAGGTGTTAGAAGTGTTTTGCATGATTTTTGAAGTTAGACCCTGAAATGTCAGAAAACAGCGTTTCAGCGCAGAACAAAGTTGGTTCAGGCAATGCAAGGTGAATCTCTGTCCCACTTTAAATTTACACTCTGTGCATGAATAAAACCTATTTTGCAACACAGAGAAACGTATCTGAAGGTGTTAGAAGTGTTTTGCATGATTTTTGAAGTTAGACCCTGAAATGTCAGAAAACAGCGTTTCAGCGCAGAACAAAGTTGGTTCAGGCAATGCAAGGTGAATCTCTGTCCCACTTTAAATTTACACTCTGTGCATGAATAAAACCTATTTTGCAACACAGAGAAACATATCTGAAGGTGTTAGAAGTGTTTTGCATGATTTTTGAAGTTAGACCCTGAAATGTCAGAAAACAGCGTTTCAGCGCAGAACAAAGTTGGTTCAGGCAATGCAAGCTGAATCTTGGTCCCACTTTAACTTTGCAGTCTGTGCATGAATAAAACCTATTTTGCAACACAGAGAAACATATCTGAAGGTGTTAGAAGTGTTTTGCATGATTTTTGAAGTTAGACCCTGCAATGTCAGAAAACAGCGTTTCAGCGCAGAACAAAGTTGGTTCAGGCAATGCAAGCTGAATCTCTGTCCCACTATAAATTTACACTCTGTGCATGAATAAAAGCTATTTTGCAACACAGACAAACATATCTGAAGGTGTTAGAAGTGTTTTGCATGATTTTTGAAGTTAGACCCTGAAATGTCAGAAAACAGCTTTTCAGCGCAGAACAAAGTTGGTTCAGGCAATGCAAGCTGAATCTCTGTCCCACTTTAAATTTACACTCTGTGCATGAATAAAAGCTATTTTTCAACACAGACAAACATATCTGAAGGTGTTAGAAGTGTTTTGCATGATTTTTGAAGTTAGACCCTGAAATGTCAGAAAACAGCGTTTCAGCGCAGAACAAAGTTAGTTCAGGCAATGCAAGCTGAATCTCGGTCCCACTTTAACTTTGCAGTCTGTGCATGAATAAAACCTATTTTGCAACACAGAGAAACATATCTGAAGGTGTTAGAAGTGTTTTGCATGATTTTTGAAGTTAGACCCTGAAATGTCAGAAAACAGCGTTTCAGCGCAGAACAAAGTTGGTTCAGGCAATGCAAGCTGAATCTCTGTCCCACTTTAAATTTGCAGTCTGTGCATGAATAAAACCTATTTTGCAACACAGAGAAACATATCTGAAGGTGTTAGAAGTGTTTTGCATGATTTTTGAAGTTAGACCCTGAAATGTCAGAAAACAGCGTTTCAGCGCAGAACAAAGTTGGTTCAGGCAATGCAAGCTGAATCTTGGTCCCACTTTAACTTTGCAGTCTGTGCATGAATAAAACCTATTTTGCAACACAGAGAAACGTATCTGAAGGTGTTAGAAGTGTTTTGCATGATTTTTGAAGTTAGACCCTGAAATGTCAGAAAACAGCGTTTCAGCGCAGAACAAAGTTAGTTCATGCAATGCAAGCTGAATCTCGGTCCCATTTTAACTTTGCAGTCTGTGCATGAATAAAACCTATTTAGCAACACAGAGAAACATATCTGAAGGTGTTAGAAGTGTTTTGCATGATTTTTGAAGTTAGACCCTGAAATGTCAGAAAACAGCTTTTCAGCGCAGAACAAAGTTGGTTCAGGCAATGCAAGCTGAATCTCTGTCCCACTTTAAATTTACACTCTGTGCATGAATAAAACCTATTTTGCAACACAGAGAAACATATCTGAAGGTGTTAGAAGTGTTTTGCATGATTTTTGAAGTTAGACCCTGAAATGTCAGAAAACAGCTTTTCAGCGCAGAACAAAGTTGGTTCAGGCAATTCAAGCTGAATCTCTGTCCCACTTTAAATTTACACTCTGTGCATGAATAAAACCTATTTTGCAACACAGAGAAACATATCTGAAGGTGTTAGAAGTGTTTTGCATGATTTTTGAAGTTAGACCCTGAAATGTCAGAAAACAGCTTTTCAGCGCAGAACAAAGTTGGTTCAGGCAATGCAAGCTGAATCTCTGTCCCACTTTAAATTTACACTCTGTGCATGAATAAAACCTATTTAGCAACACAGAGAAACATATCTGAAGGTGTTAGAAGTGTTTTGCATGATTTTTGAAGTTAGACCCTGAAATGTCAGAAAACAGCGTTTCAGCGCAGAACAAAGTTGGTTCAGGCAATGCAAGGTGAATCTCTGTCCCACTTTAAATTTACACTCTGTGCATGAATAAAACCTATTTTGCAACACAGAGAAACATATCTGAAGGTGTTAGAAGTGTGTTGCATGATTTTTGAAGTTAGACCCTGAAATGTCAGAAAACAGCGTTTCAGCGCAGAACAAAGTTGGTTCAGGCAATGCAAGCTGAATCTTGGTCCCACTTTAACTTTGCAGTCTGTGCATGAATAAAACCTATTTTGCAACACAGAGAAACATATCTGAAGGTGTTAGAAGTGTTTTGCATGATTTTTGAAGTTAGACCCTGCAATGTCAGAAAACAGCGTTTCAGCGCAGAACAAAGTTGGTTCAGGCAATGCAAGCTGAATCTCTGTCCCACTATAAATTTACACTCTGTGCATGAATAAAAGCTATTTTGCAACACAGACAAACATATCTGAAGGTGTTAGAAGTGTTTTGCATGATTTTTGAAGTTAGACCCTGAAATGTCAGAAAACAGCTTTTCAGCGCAGAACAAAGTTGGTTCAGGCAATGCAAGCTGAATCTCTGTCCCACTTTAAATTTACACTCTGTGCATGAATAAAAGCTATTTTTCAACACAGACAAACATATCTGAAGGTGTTAGAAGTGTTTTGCATGATTTTTGAAGTTAGACCCTGAAATGTCAGAAAACAGCGTTTCAGCGCAGAACAAAGTTGGTTCAGGCAATGCAAGCTGAATCTTGGTCCCACTTTAACTTTGCAGTCTGTGCATGAATAAAACCTATTTTGCAACACAGAGAAACATATCTGAAGGTGTTAGAAGTGTTTTGCATGATTTTTGAAGTTAGACCCTGCAATGTCAGAAAACAGCGTTTCAGCGCAGAACAAAGTTGGTTCAGGCAATGCAAGCTGAATCTCTGTCCCACTATAAATTTACACTCTGTGCATGAATAAAACCTATTTTGCAACACAGAGAAACATATCTGAAGGTGTTAGAAGTGTTTTGCATGATTTTTGAAGTTAGACCCTGCAATGTCAGAAAACAGCGTTTCAGCGCAGAACAAAGTTGGTTCAGGCAATGCAAGCTGAATCTCTGTCCCACTATAAATTTACACTCTGTGCATGAATAAAAGCTATTTTGCAACACAGACAAACATATCTGAAGGTGTTAGAAGTGTTTTGCATGATTTTTGAAGTTAGACCCTGAAATGTCAGAAAACAGCTTTTCAGCGCAGAACAAAGTTGGTTCAGGCAATGCAAGCTGAATCTCTGTCCCACTTTAAATTTACACTCTGTGCATGAATAAAAGCTATTTTTCAACACAGACAAACATATCTGAAGGTGTTAGAAGTGTTTTGCATGATTTTTGAAGTTAGACCCTGAAATGTCAGAAAACAGCGTTTCAGCGCAGAACAAAGTTAGTTCAGGCAATGCAAGCTGAATCTCGGTCCCACTTTAACTTTGCAGTCTGTGCATGAATAAAACCTATTTTGCAACACAGAGAAACATATCTGAAGGTGTTAGAAGTGTTTTGCATGATTTTTGAAGTTAGAGCCTGAAATGTCAGAAAACAGCGTTTCAGCCCATAACAAACTTGGTTCTGGCAATGCAGGCTGAATCTCTGTCCCACTTTAAATTTACACTCTTTGCATGACTAAAACCTATTTTGCAACACAGAGAAACATATCTGAAGTTGTTAGAAGTGTTTTGCATGATTTTTGAAGTTAGAGCCTGAAATGTCAGAAAACGGCTTTTCAGCACATAACAAACTTGGTTCAGGAAATGCAAGCTGAAACTTGGTCCAAAATTAAAATTGCAGTCTGTGCATGAATAAAACCTATTTTGCAACACAGAGAAACATGTCTTAAGGTGTTAGAAGTGTTTTGCATATTTTTTTAAGTTAGAGCCTGAAATGTCAGAAAACGGCTTTTCAGCACATAACAAACTTGGTTCAGGCAATGCAAGCTGAAACTCGGTCCAATATTAAAATTGCAGTCTGTGCATGAATAAAACCTATTTTGCAACACAGAGAAACATATCTGAAGGTGTTAGAAGTGTTTTGCATGATTTGTGAAGTTAGAGCCTGAAATGTCAGGAAACAGCGTTTCAGTGCAGAACAAACTTGTTTCAAGCAATGCAAGCTGAATCTCTGTCCCACTTTAATATTGCAGTCTGTGCATGAATAAAACCTATTTTGCAACACAGAGAAACATATCTGAAGGTGTTAGAAGTGTTTTGCATGATTTTTGAAGTTAGAGCCTGAAATGTCAGAAAACAGCGTTTCAGCGCAGAACAAACTTGGTTCCAGCAATGCAAGATGAATCTTGGTCCCAATTTAAAATATCAGTCTGTGCATGAATAAAACCTATTTTGCAACACAGAGAAACATATCTGAAGGTGTTAGAAGTGTTTTGCATGATTTTTGAAGTTAGAGCCTGAAGTGTCAGAAAACAGCGTTTCAGCGCAGATAAAACTTGGTTCCAGCAATGCAAGCTGAATCTTGGTCCCACTTTAAAATATCAGTCTGTGCATGAATAAAACCTATTTTGCAACACAGAGAAACATATCTGAACGTGTTAGAAGTGTTTTGCATGATTTTTGAAGTTAGAGCCTGAAATGTCAGAAAACAGCGTTTCAGCGCAGAACAAACTTGGTTCCAGCAATGCAAGCTGAATCTTGGTCCCACTTTAAAATATCAGTCTGTGCATGAATAAAACCTATTTTGCAACACAGAGAAACATATCTGAAGGTGTTAGAAGTGTTTTGCATGATTTTTGAAGTTAGAGCCTGAAATGTCAGGAAACAGCGTTTCAGTGCAGAACAAACTTGTTTCAAGCATTGCAAGCTGAATCTTGGTCCCACTTTAATATTGCAGTCTGTGCATGAATAAAACCTATTTTGCAACACAGAGAAACATATCTGAAGGTGTTAGAAGTGTTTTGCATGATTTTTGAAGTTAGAGCCTGAAATGTCAGAAAACAGCGTTTCAGCGCAGAACAAACTTGGTTCCAGCAATGCAAGCTGAATCTTGGTCCCACTTTAAAATATCAGTCTGTGCATGAATAAAACCTATTTTGCAACACAGAGAAACATATCTGAAGGTGTTAGAAGTGTTTTGCATGATTTTTGAAGTTAGAGCCTGAAATGTCAGAAAACAGCGTTTCAGCGCAGAACAAACTTGGTTCCAGCAATGCAAGCTAAATCTTGGTCCCACTTTAAAATATCAGTCTGTGCATGAATAAAACCTATTTTGCAACACAGAGAAACATATCTGAAGGTGTTAGAAGTGTTTTGCATGATTTTTGAAGTTAGAGCCTGAAATGTCAGAAAACAGCGTTTCAGCGCAGAAGAAACTTGGTTCCAGCAATGCAAGCTGAATCTTGGTCCCACTTTAAAATATCAGTCTGTGCATGAATAAAACCTATTTTGCAACACAGAGAAACATATCTGAAGGTGTTAGAAGTGTTTTGCATGATTTTTGAAGTTAGAGCCTGAAATGTCAGAAAACAGCGTTTCAGCGCAGAACAAACTTGGTTCCAGCAATGCAAGATGAATCTTGGTCCCAATTTAAAATATCAGTCTGTGCATGAATAAAACCTATTTTGCAACACAGAGAAACATATCTGAAGGTGTTAGAAGTGTTTTGCATGATTTTTGAAGTTAGAGCCTGAAGTGTCAGAAAACAGCGTTTCAGCGCAGATAAAACTTGGTTCCAGCAATGCAAGCTGAATCTTGGTCCCACTTTAAAATATCAGTCTGTGCATGAATAAAACCTATTTTGCAACACAGAGAAACATATCTGAACGTGTTAGAAGTGTTTTGCATGATTTTTGAAGTTAGAGCCTGAAATGTCAGAAAACAGCGTTTCAGCGCAGAACAAACTTGGTTCCAGCAATGCAAGCTGAATCTTGGTCCCACTTTAAAATATCAGTCTGTGCATGAATAAAACCTATTTTGCAACACAGAGAAACATATCTGAAGGTGTTAGAAGTGTTTTGCATGATTTTTGAAGTTAGAGCCTGAAATGTCAGGAAACAGCGTTTCAGTGCAGAACAAACTTGTTTCAAGCATTGCAAGCTGAATCTTGGTCCCACTTTAATATTGCAGTCTGTGCATGAATAAAACCTATTTTGCAACACAGAGAAACATATCTGAAGGTGTTAGAAGTGTTTTGCATGATTTTTGAAGTTAGAGCCTGAAATGTCAGAAAACAGCGTTTCAGCGCAGAACAAACTTGGTTCCAGCAATGCAAGCTGAATCTTGGTCCCACTTTAAAATATCAGTCTGTGCATGAATAAAACCTATTTTGCAACACAGAGAAACATATCTGAAGGTGTTAGAAGTGTTTTGCATGATTTTTGAAGTTAGAGCCTGAAGTGTCAGAAAACAGCGTTTCAGCGCAGAACAAACTTGGTTCCAGCAATGCAAGCTGAATCTTGGTACAAAATTAAAATTGCAGTCTGTGCATGAATAAAACCTATTTTGCAACACAGAGAAACATATCTGAAGGTGTTAGAAGTGTTTTGCATGATTTTTGAAGTTAGAGCCTGAAATGTCAGAAAAAGGCGTTTCAGCACATAACAAACTTGGTTCAGGCAATGCAAGCTGAAACTCGGTCCAAAATTAAAATTGCAGTCTGTGCATGAATAAAACCTATTTTGCAACACAGAGAAACATATCTGAAGGTGTTAGAAGTGTTTTGCATGATTTTTGAAGTTAGAGCCTGAAATGTCAAAAAACAGCGTTTCAGCGCAGAACAAACTTGGTTCCAGCACTGCAAGCTGAATCTTGGTCCCACTTTAAAATATCAGTCTGTGCATGAATAAAACCTATTTTGCAACACAGAGAAACATATCTGAAGGTGTTAGAAGTGTTTTGCATGATTTTTGAAGTTAGAGCCTGAAATGTCAGAAAACAGCGTTTCAGCGCAGAAGAAACTTGGTTCCAGCAATGCAAGCTGAATCTTGGTCCCACTTTAAAATATCAGTCTGTGCATGAATAAAACCTATTTTGCAACACAGAGAAACATATCTGAACGTGTTAGAAGTGTTTTGCATGATTTTTGAACTTAGAGCCTGAAATGTCAGGAAACAGCGTTTCAGTGCAGAACAAACTTGTTTCAAGCAATGCAAGCTGAATCTCTCTCCCACTTTAATATTGCAGTCTGTGCATGAATAAAACCTATTTTGCAACACAGAGAAACATATCTGAAGGTGTTAGAAGTGTTTTGCATGATTTTTGAAGTTAGAGCCTGAAATGTCAGAAAACAGCGTTTCAGCGCAGAACAAACTTGGTTCCAGCAATGCAAGCTGAATCTTGGTCCCACTTTAAAATATCAGTCTGTGCATGAATAAAACCTATTTTGCAACACAGAGAAACATATCTGAAGGTGTTAGAAGTGTTTTGCATGATTTTTGAAGTTAGAGCCTGAAATGTCAGAAAACGGCTTTTCAGCACATAACAAACTTGGTTCAGGCAATGCAAGCTGAAACTCGGTCCAAAATTAAAATTGCAGTCTGTGCATGAATAAAACCTATTTTGCAACACAGAGAAACATATCTGAAGGTGTTAGAAGTGTTTTGCATGATTTTTGAAGTTAGAGCCTGAAATGTCAGAAAACAGCGTTTCAGCCCATAACAAACTTGGTTCTGGCAATGCAGGCTGAAACTCGGTCCAAAATTAAAATTGCAGTCTGTGCATGAATAAAACCAATATTGCAACACAGAGAAACATGTCTTAAGGTGTTAGAAGTGTTTTGCATAATTTTTTAAGTTAGAGCCTGAAATGTCAGAAAACAGCGTTTCAGCGCAGAACAAAGTTGGTTCAGGCAATGCAAGCTGAATCTCTGTCCCACTTTAAATTTACACTCTTTGCATGACTAAAACCTATTTTGCAACACAGAGAAACATATCTGAAGTTGTTAGAAGTGTTTTGCATGATTTTTGAAGTTAGAGCCTGAAGTGTCAGAAAACAGCGTTTCAGCGCAGATAAAACTTGGTTCCAGCAATGCAAGCTGAATCTTGGTCCCACTTTAAAATATCAGTCTGTGCATGAATAAAACCTATTTTGCAACACAGAGAAACATATCTGAACGTGTTAGAAGTGTTTTGCATGATTTTTGAAGTTAGAGCCTGAAATGTCAGAAAACAGCGTTTCAGCGCAGAACAAACTTGGTTCCAGCAATGCAAGCTGAATCTTGGTCCCACTTTAAAATATCAGTCTGTGCATGAATAAAACCTATTTTGCAACACAGAGAAACATATCTGAAGGTGTTAGAAGTGTTTTGCATGATTTTTGAAGTTAGAGCCTGAAATGTCAGGAAACAGCGTTTCAGTGCAGAACAAACTTGTTTCAAGCATTGCAAGCTGAATCTTGGTCCCACTTTAATATTGCAGTCTGTGCATGAATAAAACCTATTTTGCAACACAGAGAAACATATCTGAAGGTGTTAGAAGTGTTTTGCATGATTTTTGAAGTTAGAGCCTGAAATGTCAGAAAACAGCGTTTCAGCGCAGAACAAACTTGGTTCCAGCAATGCAAGCTGAATCTTGGTCCCACTTTAAAATATCAGTCTGTGCATGAATAAAACCTATTTTGCAACACAGAGAAACATATCTGAAGGTGTTAGAAGTGTTTTGCATGATTTTTGAAGTTAGAGCCTGAAATGTCAGAAAACAGCGTTTCAGCGCAGAACAAACTTGGTTCCAGCAATGCAAGCTAAATCTTGGTCCCACTTTAAAATATCAGTCTGTGCATGAATAAAACCTATTTTGCAACACAGAGAAACATATCTGAAGGTGTTAGAAGTGTTTTGCATGATTTTTGAAGTTAGAGCCTGAAATGTCAGAAAACAGCGTTTCAGCGCAGAAGAAACTTCCAGCAATGCAAGCTGAATCTTGGTCCCACTTTAAAATATCAGTCTGTGCATGAATAAAACCTATTTTGCAACACAGAGAAACATATCTGAAGGTGTTAGAAGTGTTTTGCATGATTTTTGAAGTTAGAGCCTGAAATGTCAGAAAACAGCGTTTCAGCGCAGAACAAACTTGGTTCCAGCAATGCAAGATGAATCTTGGTCCCAATTTAAAATATCAGTCTGTGCATGAATAAAACCTATTTTGCAACACAGAGAAACATATCTGAAGGTGTTAGAAGTGTTTTGCATGATTTTTGAAGTTAGAGCCTGAAGTGTCAGAAAACAGCGTTTCAGCGCAGATAAAACTTGGTTCCAGCAATGCAAGCTGAATCTTGGTCCCACTTTAAAATATCAGTCTGTGCATGAATAAAACCTATTTTGCAACACAGAGAAACATATCTGAACGTGTTAGAAGTGTTTTGCATGATTTTTGAAGTTAGAGCCTGAAATGTCAGAAAACAGCGTTTCAGCGCAGAACAAACTTGGTTCCAGCAATGCAAGCTGAATCTTGGTCCCACTTTAAAATATCAGTCTGTGCATGAATAAAACCTATTTTGCAACACAGAGAAACATATCTGAAGGTGTTAGAAGTGTTTTGCATGATTTTTGAAGTTAGAGCCTGAAATGTCAGAAAACAGCGTTTCAGCGCAGAACAAACTTGGTTCCAGCAATGCAAGCTGAATCTTGGTCCCACTTTAAAATATCAGTCTGTGCATGAATAAAACCTATTTTGCAACACAGAGAAACATATCTGAAGGTGTTAGAAGTGTTTTGCATGATTTTTGAAGTTAGAGCCTGAAGTGTCAGAAAACAGCGTTTCAGCGCAGAACAAACTTGGTTCCAGCAATGCAAGCTGAATCTTGGTACAAAATTAAAATTGCAGTCTGTGCATGAATAAAACCTATTTTGCAACACAGAGAAACATATCTGAAGGTGTTAGAAGTGTTTTGCATGATTTTTGAAGTTAGAGCCTGAAATGTCAGAAAAAGGCGTTTCAGCACATAACAAACTTGGTTCAGGCAATGCAAGCTGAAACTCGGTCCAAAATTAAAATTGCAGTCTGTGCATGAATAAAACCTATTTTGCAACACAGAGAAACATATCTGAAGGTGTTAGAAGTGTTTTGCATGATTTTTGAAGTTAGAGCCTGAAATGTCAAAAAACAGCGTTTCAGCGCAGAACAAACTTGG
>NW_027394578.1:0-15455 GCF_049309525.1 Garra rufa | reverse complement strand
AAATAAAAAACGAACAAACAAACAAACCAAGAATTTAATTTCACAACGAAAGAAACAGCTGTAAGTATATTTCATATAATGTTGTGTGGAACATTCGGACGGAATGTTTTATGAATGAATTGTGTGTGTTTGTGTGTGAAACTACGACTCTTATTGCGTCTCAGTGGGATTTGATGAGACGGGTCGCCTCACGCTTGATTAAAGGTTGGCGCTCACATTATCCCGGTCGGAACCACGCGCTCCAGAGAGAGTTTAGCAGAATAATTGATAACGAACTGAGAATCCCAGCAGGACGCGCAAAGAGGTAAGCACAGCTGCGCTAGTCCCCTACTGCGCACATCGACGCAGAAATCAGCCAACGGTGGAAATTACACCACCACTGCCACACGTGGGACTGTTAGGGAGAATGAGCAACAGAGAAAGACGAAAAAAGAGGGGGAGAGAGAGAGGGAAATTGAGATTGAGGGAGAGAGTTGCATCGTGACATACTTGAGTGCAGGCGAAAATATTGCTGGGTTTCACAACAAGGCACATACAAAGTGTTGCAAGCGATTAAATCAAGCTGTAAAATGACAAAACAGAATCGGAGAGCTTTACTAAACAGATGTCATGCCATCCAATGGAATTACAGTAATAAGAGGCATTGATATTGATTCAGGTTCTTTAATTTGCTAATAGTGTGCAACTATTCTTCTCAAACTGATTATTTCCAGATTATTTCCTTCTGAAACAGAACGGATGTTCAAGGATGTGTTGTTCTTAGTCCAGACCTTCTGAGACTTTGAGGCTAGAGTCCTTCGATGAGACAGTTTAGTAAGTGTGCATGGCTGCGTTGTGAAGTTTCTTCCCTCGAGGTCACAACAAAATTGCCTACTAAGAATCCTTGAAATTGACGGTTTTACAGCGTAGCAGCTTACATATGCAGTCTTACAAGGATGCGTCCTTCTGTTTAAGAAGCACCCCATAGAATATTCAAAAAGAAAAAAGTGAGTTGAAATACTATTTTTAATCTGTCCACAGTGGAAAATAGTTCCAGCTTTGAGCCTAGACAAAGGAACAAGTTCGAACAAGACAGATATTGAAGTGATACTGTACAATCGTATAACTTACTACACAGATTTTACCACAAGTAATGAGTGATACATGAAATATTGATTTGAGAAGAAACTGTTAAAAAATTGTACCTGTTATCTTAAAGGGTACAATTGATTTTTTCTAGCAACGAAGAACATTTCAACCATAGGCCTACTTTTTAATACTGATGTTCTTCGACTTGATTTTATATTAAATACAGTCAATAGCCTACCTGAGGCGCAAGATGATGGCTGTTAGAAAAAAACAAGAGAGAACATGTCCATGGTGTGATACAAGAGACACAAAAAAGCCTGGATGAGCGTTATTATATTGTGTTGTTATTGACCATAGTCAGAGAATAACTTGGACCTCAAAATGTTGCAAAGCATTTCAGAGAGCTGTGTAATAGAATGCAACAGTTGGCTTACGGAAGTAGAAATGCCATTCATTTCACTGTAAAAAATGACCGTGAATTTAACGGTAAAAAACTGTAAAAATGCTACGGTAAAAACCTGTGAAATGATTAATGGTAAGTTCCCCTTTTATAGACCTTTTTCCTGAGTAAACGATGAGCGCCGCCATTACGAATTCTAACTTCAGATTGAATGCTTTTTTGTTCCGGTTTCCATAAGAACCCATTCAAATAGCGTCCATCTGTTTTTAATGTAGCTAACGTCCGCTGCCTTCGTGTCATCTACACACTCATTAAAGAGGCACTGACAAATGACGGTCATTGCGACATTGCCAAGTGATGGCGCTATGGAGCCATGTGCTTTTTGAAAACATTTTAATAGGTTTAACATTAGATTATTAGCTCGGAATATACACTAATTTGACTAGAAACAATGCAGACCGGAAATGCAAAGCATTCTTTCAGTTAAGAGTCGGACTTACTTCCGTGTTCAGGAAAACTGTGTTGAACATTGCATGTAATTTTGAAGTGAAAAAGAACATATTTACAGTGAATAACCGTAAATTGACATTCCCAGAATTCCCTGTGTTTCATTTTTTTAATTGAATGTTTTTTTGTTGAAATAACTTTTAGATTTGTCTTGTCAGTTTTGAACATTAGGGTTGTATGTTACATCTAATGTTGTTAAATTAATGTTTTTTGCATTATTTCAGTTTTATGTGTGTTACCATGATGGTGTTTACTGTTTGTGTGAATGACACTGTGCACCTTCTGTTCATATTATTATTATAAACCTTCTTAAGATGGGCTTTGATTCATCATTAGATGTTGTCATCACCCCCTTCATTTGGTGGTTATCAGTGTACTACAAAGGTACAAAACTTTCAGTTCTTTAAAAGGTTGGTACATCACCATTATATCAGTTAAAAAAAAATCAGAAATGAAAGTGTTTACCTATACATTTAAGTGAAAACCATAAAATGTAAAACTTTGCTACCGTATTTTGTACAGTAAAAACCTATTTATTGGTTAACGGTAAGATATTGTTTCTACATATACAAGTAACAGATTTAAAGTGCTAGTTTAGCCAAAAATGAAAATTACCCTATGATTTACTCAACCTCAAGCCATCCTAGGTGTATACTCACCCATGAATCTGTACTTCTAATTCATGACCAATGTTGTTTTGCTCTCTTCTCTGCATTTACGCATTTGTCAATTCCAACCCGGAGTTTATGCTATGCCTACATCTTACGTCATCCGCTGAAACGCCACTTTCATATAAATGCGTGTATGACAGTTAAAGGAAGCTAGAGATTAAGCTTCATAAAGTTTTAAATATTGATATTTTTCTTACACAAACACACTGATTCACTTCAGAAGGCTTTTACCCCTGGAGCCATGTGAAGTACTGTTTATGATGGATGCACTTTATTGGACTCTTGAATCTCAACAGCCATTCACTCCCATTATAAAGCTTGGAAGAGGCAGGACATATTTTAATATAACTCTGATTGTATTCATCTGAAAGAAGAAAGTCATATACACCGGCTTGAGGGTGAGTAAATTATGGGGTAATTTTCATTTTAGGGTGAACTATCCCTTTAAATTGATAGTTTTATATTTTTTAATTGTTTGTTATTCAGTTGTCATTCTCAATGTTCATAGCTTCATAGATTGCTATCTTAATTGCTATTAAAGCTGTACACAGTCTATTTGTCTTATTTTCACTTTTTTGCTTCAATTTTTGTACTGTTGTGATTCACCTTGTAGCTTATAAGCATGGCTTATAGTGTTTTAACAAAGATCCCTTTAGAAAACAAATGCAAAAAATACATACATACCAATTAAAATCAAACATTTTACAGAGCCATGTAATAGGATTTTTTAACAGTAAATATAAATCTTTAAAGACGGACCTGTTGTGAACTCTGAGATTGTTTATTATGAAGCCATAAGTTCACATTATTTCACGATGCTATAAGTCGCAGTAAACAAACGAGTACTGAGCTTTACCACTTTCATGAAGCACCACAAATTATGTTATACATGAATACAGATGAATAAAATCAGAGTTATATACAAAAATGTCCTGGCTGTTCTAAGCTTTATAATGGCGGTGAATGCCTGTTGAGATTCAACAGTCCAACAGAAGTCCAAAAAAATGCATCCATCCACCATAAAAAGTATGAAGTTAATAAAGACCTACTGAAGTGAATCAAAGCGTTTGTGCTTACGTTCTAAGTCATCCACTGGAACGCCACTCTCTTGTGTAAACATGTACGACAGATGTTAGAGAGTATGGTTTTAAATATGAATATTTCTCCTACACAAATACAACAATTTGCTTCAGAAGACCTTTATTAACCCCTGGAGCTGTGTGGAGCAATTTCTATGATGGTTGAATGCACTTTATTGGACTTCAAAATCTCAACAGCCATTCACTGCCATTATAAAGCTTGGAAGAGCCAGGACATTTTTTAATATAACTCTTGCATTCATTTGGATTCATCAGAAGAAAGAAAGTCATATACACCTACACTGTAAAAAATTTGCTGTAGTTCTGCAGCTGGTTGCCAGTAATACTGTAAATTCTACAGATTTTGTTTACAGTGTAGGACAGCCTGAGGGTAAAGTAAATCATGGGGTAATTTTCATTTTAAGGCGTACTATCCCTTTAAATTGATAGTTTTATATTTCTCCATTGTTTTTAATTCAATTGTCATTCACAATGGTTCATGAGACTGCAGTTCTTTCCCTCATTAAAGAAGTCTTGTACCTTTGTCTTTTTGTCTGATTTTCAAAACATATTTGACTTGTACTGTTGTGATTCACCTTAGCTGGTTGACTTGGTTCATAGCTTTTAGCGTTTTAATGAAGACTTTTTAACAAAAAATACATACACAACCAGCGCTGCTCAAAAAGCAGTTGGTGCATGGAATGTTGCGACTGACCAATCAGAATTAAGCATTTTAGAACGCCGTGTAATAAAGCAAGTAAAAACTGCTCATTTCTGCAGCTGAACACACGGCGACGACACTCATCTCTTCAATTCTGTATCTTTTCCTCCATCAGCTTCACCCTGCTCTCTTTAAGCAAAAACAGACACATCTTGCATGGGAATCAAATGAACATTGCAGAATCAGATTAGCAGGCTACAGAATATCAGATTATGCCATTTTAACCTACGTCAGCAGGACAGATGCATGGCCACAATAACAATTAGATGTTACCCTTGTCACCACCTGAGCGCATCTCACAAGCTTTTGTGAATTCGCCGTATGTTCTTTGAAATGCTTCGAACCCTGAGATCAGAGAGTTTTCTGATACGGCAGTACTTACGCATGTACCAAACATAGTTTGAGCTTATTTCATCCTTGGGTTTGCCTTATGAAAGACTTCATTTCAAAGAAATCTTGAATCTAAAAGGGCAATTTTATAAAATGGCTGAAATTCAGCATGTTTTCTCAGCCGCATAATACCACAAAACAGAGGCCCGGAGATGCTGTGCGGACCAAGAGAAAGAAGAAAAAAGATGAAAAGAGGACTTATTTGTGTATGATTAGACTAATGACCCGTGTCCTGTTTATCAGACTGGAACAATTGTTGCTAATGTTAACACTATGACGCTATGATGCAGGGTTAATGATGTCACGTACACACCGCAATCATGGCTCCTCGTAAGGTATTGTGGGTAGCCGGTCTACCTAATGGATTCAAAACACGGAGACGGGAGATTGAAAAAAGAGCAATCAGAACATCTTTGTTCTTGACGTAGAGCCGCTCGCATGCTTGCAAAGAAGATATTCATGCTCCGCCGTAATGAGAGACCACTTCTTTAAGCGTGAACTCACCATTAGTGCTGTCTAATCCATCAGCCAGATCACTTATTTGTTCAAATCTTTCAGTCGGAGAGGCGGAGGGATGCTGTGGATCTCACAGGGCCTGTCAAGAATATGTCTGGGTTGAATTGAAAATTGTTTGGGCACTTATGTAATGTAGATAATTTCAATATTTTATTATTTCACTCCATTTTTAATTCTGTTTAAGGCTGTGTATCTTTCACTGTATCTTTTTTTGCATCTTTTGTATTTTCTCTTG
Organism: Garra rufa; assembly: GCF_049309525.1. NCBI lineage: Eukaryota > Metazoa > Chordata > Actinopteri > Cypriniformes > Cyprinidae > Garra > Garra rufa. The sequence goes on along the minus strand of NW_027394578.1, from coordinate 9,868 downwards.
TGAGGTTAGTTCATGTAGCATACTTTTTTATACAGTTTATGAGATTTTGTCTTGCTTTGTATCAGAAAAACTGTATATATACAGTGCCTTGCAAAAGGATTCATACCCCTTCATATTTTTACATTTTGTTTTGTTGCAGCATTATGTTAAACTGCTTTAAATTACTTTTTTTCCCATATCAATCTACATCTCACACACCATAATGACAAAGCACAAAACAGGTTTGTACCAACTTTGCAAATTTACTAGAAATAAAACTCTGAAAAGATCCCGTTGCATAAGTATTCATACCCTTTTCTGGGACACTCGAAATTTAGCTCAGGAGCATTCATATTGCTTCTAGATGTTACTACACTTCGAGTGGAGTTAAACTGTGGCAAAGTCATTTGAATGAATGTGATTTAGAAAGACACACACCTATCAGAAAAGGTCTAACAGCTGAAAATGCATATCAGAGCAAAAACCAAGTCCTGAGGTCAAGATAACTGCCCCTAGAGCTCAGTGACAGATTTGCGTTAAGGCAGTGATCTAGGGAAGAGTTCAGAAAAAAATCTGCTGCATTGAAGGTTCACAGAAGCATGTAGCCTCCATTATCCATAATGGAAGACGATTGGAACAACTAGGACTCTAGAAAATGTCTGCCAGCCCCCATCCAAGCTGACAGAGCTTGAGAGGTGAAAAGGTGAGGCAAAGAATGGCAGATAATTGCCAAATGCAGATGTGCAAAGCTTGTCACATCATACCCAAAAAGACTTGAGGCTGTAAAGGTGCTTCAACTATTTACTGATTTAAGGGTATGAATACTTATGCAATGTACTTATTTCAGTGTTTTATTTTTAATAAATTAGTAAAATTTGCGAATCAGGTTTTTGCTTTGTCATTATTATGGTGTATGGAGTGTAAATGGATGTGGGGAAAAACTAATTTAAAGCAGTTTAACATAATGCTGAAACAAAACGTGAAAAAAATGAAGGGGTATGAATACTTTTGCAAGGAACTGTATGTATAGGCCCTGGGTTGTTCTTTAACCCCCCCAAAATAAGACATTAAAATTATATTCTAATTAAAAATTACCCATTTGCTGCAATATACTAAAATATTACTGAATATTAAGGACAATTTACTGTGAATTACCACTGAGGAAAAAAGAAATGCAAAAGAAATACATTGCAAATATTATTCTAGCAAATAATAATTGAATAATAAAAGTAGTTGCACTTTTTAAATTATAGAATTAGGTTACTAAACATAAAATACTATGTAAAATAAAATAAAATAAAATACCAACCAAAACTCAAAATATTATAAACTAAGTTAAAATTGAAACAAAGATAAAATAAATAAAAAATATTAAATGAAAAAACTTAAATATAAAAACCTTGTTATCAAAAAAAGACTGAAAATAAATAAGTTAAAGTGCTAAATCACTAAAACTAAAATACAAAAAAATAGAACTTTTAAAAAAACATAAAATGACAAAAGCACATAACAACCTAAAATAAATTAAAATTAAACTTAAAAATGAAAAAAAAAAAAAAAAAAAAATCTAATTTACAAATATTAATAAATCTACTATATAAAAATGCCAAAATAAGACTGTTAATACAGAGAACACTATTATTACATAGAGTTAAAACTTTGATATTCCTCACGGAATATTAAACACTAACAAGTCTCTCATTTTCTCATCTTGCTCATAAGCATATGAAATAATATTTAATTTCAACATTTACTCTCTCGTTCCAGACCCAGGACTAACATAACTAGCAAAAAATGTTTGCATTTGTGACCCTGGACCACAAAACCAGTCATAAGTAGCATGGGTATATTTGTGGCAATAGCCAAAAATACATTGTATGGGTCAAAATGATCGATTTTGATCAAAAGTTATTAGAATTAACTTAAAAACTTAATTTTCGATTAGTAATATGCATTGCTAAGAACTTTAAAGCACCCTTTTTGCACCCTCCAGATTTTTAAATAATTGTATCTCGGCCAAATATTGTCCAATCCTAATGAACCAAACATCAATAGAAACGTTCACTTGGATAGGACATTTATTCAGATTTCAAATTTTGATCAAGTGGTCAAGGGGAACATTTTATTAAAAACAGGTTGCAAAAATCTTATTTTTGTAGCTTTTTGATATTGGTGTGAACATGTTTTTGTGAGATTCGCCCGTATATATTTCGTATCAGAGGCAACCAGATACTCAAGTTAGTTCTTTATCATTCAGAGCCTAATTCTGTGAGGTCACACGCTATTTTAAGGATTTATATCTTCTATTGAAGTCTTTGTCCGATCAATTGGATAAATTCACCGCCGCAGGTTTTTCCGGGATGCAGAGCTTGTTTTCCGCTCTATCTGTGGTTATCAGTCTTGGTTGTGCACGTTTCTCTGTTTATATTCCTGTTTGCTGCTCGTATCTCCACCTCCACGAACTCACACACACATAACAAACAGTAACACACCGACTCTTCCCTCCCGGTTGAATGAAGCAGCATCCATTGTGAGCTCTTATCAGTGCGGTAAACTGCATCTTCCTATCACTGAGGGGATAAAGTTTGTTTAAACTGCAATGAACACACACAAATCTAACACATACACTCATAGGGCCTTAAACACCCACTTTATCTCCAATGTGTCTCCTAAAAGTCCTTGGAAGAAGTAAAATCAAACAAATGAGAGTATATGGAGAGCATATACAGGTCAAACGTTTACCTAAACCTTGAAGAATCTGCAAAGTGGTAATTATTTTAGCAAAAAAAAGAGGGATTATACAAAATGCAAGTTATTTTTTTATTTAGTACTGACCTGAATAAGATATTCCACACAGTCCACAAGAGAAAGTAGTAGTTGAATTGATAAAAAAGTTTACGTACACTTGATTCTTAATACTGTGTTGTTACCTGAATGATTTCCTTGTTCGTCCTGTTCTTGGAGAAATCCTTCAGGTCACACAAATTCTTTTGGTTTTTCAGCATTTTTTGTGTATTTCAACCCTTTCCAACAATGATTGTATGGTTTTGAAATCCATCTTTTTACACCAAGGACTACTGAGTGACTCATATGCAACTATTAGAGAAAGTTCAAACACTCACTGATGCTCCAGAAGGAAACACGATGCATTAAGAGCCAGGAGGGTGAAAACTTTTGAAATTTGAAGATCAGGGTAAATTTTACTTATTTTGTCTTCTGGGAAACATGTAAGTAGCTTATGAGGGGCAGTAATAAGTGAAAAATAATATTATATTTAGGCAAAATAAGAAAAATGTACACATTTCAAAAGTTTTCTCTTAATGCATGTTTTTGCTTGTGGAGCATCAGTGAGCCTTTGAACCTTCTGTAATAGTTGCATATGAGTCCCTCAGTTGTCCTCAGTGGGAAAAGATGGATCTCAAAATCATACAGTCATTGTTGGAAAGGGTTCAAATACACAAAAAGGCTGAAAAACCACAAGGGACTCATGAACAACTATCACCAAAACAGCTGTGGATCATTCAGGTAACTGCACAGTATTATGAATCAAGTTTATGTAAACTTTTGAACAGGGCCATTTTTATAAAATTATTTTCGATTGTGGAATATGTAAACCTATTTTATGTTAAATATCAGTACTAAATAAGAAATAACACGCATTTTGGATGATCCCTCTTATTTTGCAGATTCCGCAAGGTGTATGTAAACTTTTAACCTCTCGTATAAGACTCTCACCAAAGCTGCATTTATTACAGTAAAAACAGTAATATTGTGAAATATTATTACAACTTAAAAAAACTATTCTCTGTTCGAATATAATTGTAGAATGTTTTCCTGTGATGAAAGCTGAATTTGCAGCATAATTACTCTAGTCTTCAGTGTCCCATAATCCTTCAGAAAGCGTTCTCATATATTGATTTGCTGCTCAAGAAATGTATTTCATACAATGTATTGTAATTAGTTATTCGCATAATAGTATTCACTACTGAACTCACACTGGTGTAGCTTAATATTTCAAGTACTGAGATCTTCAACTTTTGATTGGATACTTTGGTATCCTGTTTGAATCAATATTGAAGTCTTTTGAAACTCTAAAGACGATTTAGAGGGAGAAAAATCTGGGAAGCAAACATCAACATTTCAGAACGATTCTAGAGAGATCTTTTCCTTCCTGTAGCTGAATGAGAGCAGCCATGACGGTTTCACTAAATGAATAACAATCTGTTCCTCAGAAATCACTGCGGTGGAGCATCCTGAGCAAGTCCTTCTCACAATCCTGCTGAGATGGCAGCCGACACATAAGCCTCAGGTGTGTGTGTTTTCAAGGATATTAGTGTGACGTCTGCTCATGTCCACAGAATGGGATTCCGAGCATAACATTGGACACTCAGTCATTCGTATGAAAGCCATGAGTGATGCAAAGCCTTTCTGAGTCGTTGAGCTTCAGCATGACGAACTCTCTCACATACACACAAACACACACACATATTCTTCTGCAGTCCACCTGCTGTGAAAGTCTATAAAGGTGTGAAAGACACTGGTACTAACTCAGGGTGACGTGACGTTGTTGGCGCTGATAAGCGCTTTCATCTCATGCCACTGGAGGGCAAACCCCACAGAGACGAGCGTCATCCTCTTCGTCACACTCATCATCCTCACGTCACGTTGACAAGTTTTCTTTGGAGGGCGTTTGAAAGTTGTCAATTACAGCGTGTCTGTGCACTAATGTTCTGCGGGGGGAAATATCAGGGTTGAGGAGATCGAAATCAATAGAAATGGACCTCATCTGATTTCATTTGGGAAACAAATCAGCGGATTTTCTGATTAAATGCTGAGAATCATTCAACTTCTCATTCAGCCAAACCCTCAATGGACCCAGTGTTATTTAAATATGATAACAGACAGTCTTAAAATTTATAGTAACCCATTGATTTACTGAATATAATACTTGGATATGAACTTAACTGAACTAATTTGAACATTTTGGCTCCAAAAAGCATGGTGAGATTACATATATTCATTATTTATACTGATCAGTATTAGAATCATTCTAAGAGGCTGATTTTAATATTATTAACGTTGAAAATATTAATGCTTAATAATATATATTTATGTACATGTACATATACATTTATTTGAAATAGAAATATTTTATAACACGGTAAAAATCACTTGATCATAATAATAAAGATTTAAAAAATAAAAAATTTGGACATGAACTCAAATACAGTTTTATTTATTTTTTATTAGTTATATTACAGACTAATTTGAACATTTTGGCTCCAAATGGTTTGTATTTAGTGCATAACGGTTGAGATTACATATTTTCATTACAGATATTAATGTATATTGATGACGAAAAAACAAGTAAAATTTTGAAGTAGCATTCTTTTTTTCTAGTCAATATATATATTTTTTTAAATAAAAAAAATATTTTTATTTTATTTTAAAGAACATTTTGAGATTGTTATTTTATTAATGGTTAAATGGTCAATCAAAGACGTCTCTTATGCTTTGATCAAAAATACAGTAAAAACAATAATATTGTGAAATATCATTACAATTTAAAATAACTGATTTCTATTTTTATAATTTATTTATATTTTAAAATATCATTTATTTCTGTGATGCAAAGCTGAATTCTCAGCGTCATTACTCCAGTTTTCAGTGTCGCATGATCCTCCAAAAATCATTCTAATAGGCTGATTTTACTATTATTAATGTTGAAAACAGTTGTGCTGTTAATATTTTAGTGTAAACTATTGATTTTTCTTTTCCTTTTCAGAAACATAAATCTTTTATAACATAGTAAAAGTCACTTTGAACAATTTAATACATCATTTCTAAATAAAAGAATTAATCACTCAAAATAAATCTATTCTATTCTATTTTTCTAATTCAATTTTTTAATAAAGTAATCAAATGTGATTGCCAATTAACAATGAACATTAAACTAAATTAATTTGAAAAAAGCTCATATCCACGAATAAATAATGTTTCCAAGGTTTAAAGGTGATGAACAAATCAGCTGAATCACATCAGCTGAACGTTTGTGGTCCCAAGGGTTAAAAATAGCCTCCTTAGATACACTAAATAACAGTCGGATTCTATTTAAAAACCAAATCATATTTTACACGTCATTACCTTCATTCCATCCTCCATAATTATAATCATCAGTCAATCTCAGCGTAATCAGCTGAGCTCTGTCTCAGGTACAGTGTTGGTGTATATCTGCTGACGTTTCCGCTAGTGAGCCACGGAGGCTTGTCCGCTCTTCAAATAGCAATGTAAGTGAATAATCCTCATTATTTTCAGCTATAAATACCATTTCTCTCACAGCGTAATGACCCATCTGTGCAGTCTAGTGTGCGCGACAGGCCGCAGAGTGAGTTTTACCAGGGCCTGCTCTTCTTTAGATAGAGCGGCGGGCCGTAACTCAGGTCTGAAACAGATTACAGATGTCCGGAAGGATGGGCGTGGGCAAGATGGATGAAACCGCCCAGCTCTCCGACATATCACTCACTTCTAATGAAGAGTCGGCGGATGGTGGGAGTGACGCAATGCCTGACGGAGGAGTGGAGGTGTAGAGGGAGTGTGCGAGGAGAGATAAGGAGGTAGTGAGGTGTCTGAAAGTCTGTTAGATAAGGCCGAATGAGGGGTGGTGATTGTGATTATCCCGCAGGAACACGCCGGAAATGGATCTCGGAGTGGAGTTTTAATAGGGCCGTGCACACACTTTTTCACGCGCCTTTCTCCGAGCGCACCACGAGTTCTCCTCCTCCTCCTCTTCTTTGACCCTCGTGTCTGTGGAGAGCGGTGATAAATGGCAGGTTCGGTGGGAAGGAGAGCGAGAGGGGGCGTAATCGCTTCCTCTGCTCGTCCTTGTTTCGTCTAGTTTTCTCTTATCGTTGTCACCGGTAAACAGACGGAGCTTCACGGGGCTGGATTTGTCTTTGTGAAGGCCGCGCTTGACGCGAGCATCTCTCTTCTGCAGACGGCTGGAGCCCGATGCAGCCGAGCGGAGGCCTAATCTCAGACAGCATCTCCCAGAACTCATTCGCTGATAGCAGCCTCAATGAGCAGCCTGAAACAGCAACAAAACCGGCGGGATTACACCCAGAGCACGGTGGAGGAAAAAAAAGAGTTGTGTAGCTCCGTGGGTGAAATGGAGAACCCTTTTAATCAAAAAACATATTTTGCCACATAAAAAAGAAACAGAGAATTTGAATCGGTTCTTCTTTGGTTCTTCAATGGCATAATACAGTATGGAACCCATGATATCATATAAAAGAAAAAAAAATTCCACTACTGTTGGTTCATGGCATTATTATGAAAGCTTGTTTCCGCAACTCAATAAAAAAGGTAATTGCGACTTTTTTTTTCTCACACTTTCGAGTTTACATATAGCAATTCTGACTTGAGAAATCACAATTGTGCGTTTATATCTCACAGTTCTGAGTTATAAAGTCAAAATTGCTAGATATAATGTGAGAATTGCAGGATATAAACTCACAACTGCAAGAAAAAAGTCAGAATTGTGAAATGTACACTCGAAATTGTGAGGGAAAAAAGCCAGAATTGCGAGTTTACGTGAGTTAAGCTTTTTTCTCGTACTTTTTTTTTCTCAGAGCTGTGTGATTTTTCTCGCAGTTGTGAGTTTATATCGCACAATTCTGACTTAATATCTAGCAATTCTGACTTTATAACTCCAGACGTTTATATCTCACAGTTCTGAGAAAAAAGAATTGCAAGAAAAAAGCTTGGAAAAAGGCAGGTGAAAAAGTGTGTGCACGGCCCTATTAAAACTCCACTCCGAGATCCATTTCTGGTGTGTTCCTAGAAAGAGTGAGAATTGCCAGATGTACACTAAAAAATTGCGAGGAAAAGTTGATAACTTTATAACTTTTTTCCCGCTGTTGTGACTGTATCTCGCAATTCTGACTTATTTCTCAGAACTGTGAGATATAAATGCACAATTGTGAGTTATAAAGTCTGAATTGTGAGATGTACACTCGAAATTGCGAGGAAAAGAGCCAGAATTGCGAGTTTATGCGCCTTTCTCCAAGCTTTTTTCTCATAATTTTCTTTTTCAGAACTGAGAGGTTTTTCATTCTGAGTTTTTTCAGAGTTCCAGATTTCAGAGTTTATATCCAGCAATTCTGACTTTCCATCTTGCAATTCTGACTTTATGACTTTTTTCCCCGCTGTTGTGAATGTATCTCACAATTCTGACTTATTTCTCAGAACTGTGAGATATAAACGCACAATTGTGAATTATAAAGTCAGAATTGCTAGATGTAATGTTAGAATTGCGGGATATAAACTCACAATTGTTAGAAATAAAGTCAGAATTGCAAGATGTAAGCTTGCAATTGTGACTTTGTATCTTGTAATTGTGACTTTTTTTCAGAACTGTGAGATATAAATGCACAATTGTGAGTTATAAAGTCAGAATTGCGCTCGCAATTGTGACTTTGTATCTCGCAATTATGACTTTTTTTCTCAGAACTGCGAGATACAAATGCACAATTGTGAAAGTCATAATTGCCAGATATAAAGTCAGATTAGCAAGATAAACACACAATTGCTAGAAATAAAGTCAGAATTGCGAGGTGTAAACTTGCAATTCTGACTGTTTTTCTCGCAATTGTGACTTTATCTTGCAATTCTGACTTTTTTCTCAGAACCGTGAGATATAAACGCACAGTTGTGAATTATAAAGTCAGAATTGCTAGATATAAAGTTAGAATTGTGGGATATAAACTCACAATTGCGAGAAATAAAGTCAGAATTGCAAGATGTAAGCTTAAAGTTGTGACTTTGTATCTTGTGATTTCTTTTTAGAACTGTGGCATATAAATGCACAATTGTGAGTTATTAAGTCAGAATTGTGGGACATAAACTCACAATTGCAAGAAAAAAAGTCAGAATTGTGAGATGTAAACTCACATTTCTGACTTTTTTTCTCGCAATTGTGAGTTTATATCCGGCAATTCTGACTTTTTTTTCTCAGAACTGTAAGATAAACGCACAATTGTGAGTTATAAAGTCAGAATTGCTAGACATAAAGTTAGAATTGCGGGATATAAACTCGAAATTGCGAGAAATAAAGTCAGAATTGTGAGATTCTGAATTATTTCTGACTTATTTGAATCCTTTTCAACAATGACTATTATTTTGAGATCCAGCTTTTCACACTAAGGACAACTAAGGGACTCAAATGCAACTATTACAGAAGGTTCAAATGCTCACTGATGCTTCAGAAGGACTAACAATGCATTAAAGGGCATATATTCCTGAACTATAATACTGTCTTTTTTTTCCCCCTCAACTTTTGGGACTACATTATCTTATATATTATTATTCAGAATACCAGACATGGGCTAAAAGCCATAACATTTTTATTTTAATCACATTACATACAGTCTGAACTGCTCACTGGGCTGACAACTGTGTATATGCAACTCTGTTGGAAATGCAAGTCTTTTAATCATCTCATAAAAATCAAACTCTTATCCAATAATGACAAAATGCAATTACAGTATGTGCCTGTTAATTAAAATGAGATTTTACACAGTGAGCCTCCTTATTAGCACACTGCATTTCTCACTGATGCATGGGACAGAGACGGTAAACGCTCAGGAGAAAGTGCGTCATACAGTGAGCCGAGCTCTGGAGAGAATATCAAGTGCTCTATAGAGAGAAGATGAAGCGCACTGCTGAGGGACAGACAACGGAAATGAAATGTTTCTGAAGTCGTTACAGAAGCACAGCAGTGTTTGGAGGGAAAACAAGACTTCTGGTAAATAACCTGCCTTCTGTCTGATGTATTTCCCAGTGCAGGCACTTCAAAACTTTAAGATGGACTATAAAGGAGAAGAGCACATGG
>NW_027394577.1:0-15476 GCF_049309525.1 Garra rufa | reverse complement strand
CATCATGGTTTACCTTTATTTGTAAAGGGTGTTTGACTTTCTTTGCACGTTCGCTAATTTATTTTTATAAAATGACCAATTGTTTTACTAGATAAGACCCTTATTTCCTTGCCAGGGATCTTGTAGAGCCCTTTGAAGCCCCACTGAAACTGCAATTTGGACCTTCAACCCGTTGGCTCCCATCGAAGTCCACTATATGGACAAAAATCTTGGAATATTTTTTATCCCAAAAATTTTATTTATTTTCGACTGAAGAAAGAAAGACATGCACATCTTGGATGACATGGGGGAGTAAACTGAGTAAATTATCAGGACATTTTTATATTCTGGAAGTGAACTAATCATTTAACGTTACCCAATTTGATCTTGGTCCCACATGCCAAATTTGTACAATGCTACTTACCCCCGTAAATATTTGCCCTTTTTGTGACAGGAAAGAACTTTGTAGGTAACATTTTTTGAAGTTGCACATAATAGTTGTCCTAAAGTGCATTGAAATCCTAATGCGATTCATATGAAAGGTTCTAAAGAGTTAATAATTACAGCTTTTAGAACATTTTTATCCATTTAAAATCCATTTAAAACCTTACAAATGTTTACATAATTTACACTGTCCTAAACAGGCATGCTGCAATAAAGCGACAATAAACAATAAAAACAATAATAATAAGTTATGTATATAATATATTTAATTAATAACATTTAACATTTAAATTAATAAAAAAAAAATAAAGTAAAAATGTAATAAAATCTAAGTAATTTAATTATTTTTTGTCATTTGCCTGGTAAAAAACATGATCATTTTACTTGAGAAGTGAGGATTTGTTCACACAGAATGTGTTTTTCCTTTCCAATGTGCTACTTTTCCTTTTTTTTTTCTATGTGAACACATTAGACAAACAAGTTTGACCATTGTGCTTGCGTCTTCCTTTTTTGCAGCACATTGCATATATCGCAAGAAAAGATGCAAAGAGGTGTTCTGTGTGAATGGACACCGTATAAAACTTTTTGTATGAATTGAGCCATTAATATGAGTGTACTGTCTCAATTTTTACATGTTTTAAGTATAAAAGTATAAAGTTAAGTATATTTAAGTATAAAAAGTAAGACAAAATATATTGACATTTAAAATACAATCTCAAATAAATTGATCTTGTTTAAAAGAGGTATTTAAAAAAAACGTATTAAGAACAAGATTTCAAGCAGCGGATGGCATGTCATGGCATCTCACTGGTCTGAAATCCTGCTGATGACAAATTGTCTTACGCATGCCCTGGTTAGGATATGTGTAAACCGTTAAATAGTTTCGTGCTCTTTTTTCATACAAATAAAAGCTTGTCATGTCAACCACACCACCAACATAACGCAACCTCATCTTTCATGTACCTGTAATATTTTATAAACATAACAAGCATTCAGGGCACACCTGCAAAAGAGTTGGTACATGTTTTTCGTGCCAGAAAATTGTCTTCCAGTGTTTCGGTCCATATAGCTTCAGCCGACTGGTTGAGCATGCCATCATACTGGAGCAAGAATGCTTTGTGTGCTAATGAGAGCATATGATTATGTTAGGGAGTCTCTTTAAAGACTGGGCAGGGTTACATATAGAATGTTTATAACAGGCAGGTCGTGCGAGGAAAGCCTGTCTGCAAATGGGTACGGATACATATGTCATGTATAAACAGTTTAATGATGTTTAGAATGTTGTTGTTTTATAGCAGTTTCTTGTTCTCGTGCCCACTGTAAATAGCAGAGTATTTTTATTTTGTTTTGACTGAGTTTTAGAGAAACAATCTTCCCAAGAGGAAGAGATTTCTTTAAGTTTGTCAATGCAGCATGTCTGATTTTAATAAACTCTAATTGGATTTGGTTTTAAGTGTGTATTTGATATTGTGAAATATATTTCTAAACACATTAAAATTACTGCTGGGATGGAAGTGGGAGTGGTTTCTGGTTTGTGGGATCGTGTGGGTTATGTTAAAAATGCCTCGAAGGCTTGAAATCAAAATTGATCCTATTTATTTTCTTAATGCATGTCACTGGTCTTATTGTGAATGATTCATCCATGCATTAAAGGGATTTAAGTGCATAGCACTGAAACCCTATTGTAATTGTTACAATGGCCAAGGATCAGATATCTCCACATAAAACTGACTGTGCATACCAAACCATAAGTCAAAGAGACTTGAAAGTTGGAGGGATGATAGTAGGCTACTCACACCACCGACATCGTCACTAAGGCTTGCTACAGTGATCAAAAGTACGAAATCGCTAGCATAACTGATGTTGTTGGAATCCCTTGCTCACGCAGGACAAAATGCATGCCTCAGATTCGAATTTGAGGCTGACAAAATTTTTGGGTATTTTGGATTTTTTGAAAAACCTAATTTTTGTGTAAACTAGTCCTAGGTTTTTTGCCCGATTAGAACCAAACAAGTGCAGGAAGATTCTCTGAAGAGTGAATATCAATGATTACCAATAAAAGGTCTAACTTTGGATTCTTTCTACTATTTTTGACTGTCGCAAAGTCAAAGAGACTTGAAAGTTGGAGGGATGATAGTCCGCACACCACCGACAACGTCACCAAGGCTCGCTAAAGTGATCAAAAGTACGAAATCACTAGCATAACTGATGTCATTGGAATCCCTTGCTCACGCTGGACAAAATGCATGCCTCAGATTCGATCTTGAGGCTGACGAAATTTTTGGGTATTTTGGATTATGTGAAAAAACGATTTTTTTTGGTGAATGAGTCCTAGGTTTTTTGCCCGATTAGAACCAAACCAGTGCAGGAAGATTCTCTAAGGAGTGAAAATCAAAGGTCTAACTTTCGATTCTTTCTACTTGTTTTGACTGTCACAAAGGAATGCCAAAACGTTCGAATAGGGGAATGGCCACTTGGCTATAAAATGCCTTAATCCTGAATGGAATGCGATATCTTTACTAAACTCAGAACACTTATGTAAGAGCTCAATCTGAGGACAAAGGGAAAAAATCGTAGAGCTTGGCCACTGGCTCTATAAGAGGGAAAAAACAAAAATGGCTATACCTACACAACCATTAGTAAATCACTGTGCATAGTCTTGGTCCAAAATGCCACAAGTGTCTATAAGGACATTTGTGTCTCTAAAAAAACATGGCCCCCATTGGCCAATGAAGTTTGAGCACCCATTAGACAAGGTTAACGGAGGCCGATTGGAACAAAATTTGGTGGGCCTGTTTGACTCACAGCCTCAAAGGTCTGTAAGAAATTAGAAAGAAATCGGCCACTGGAGGGGGGCGATATCGCATTAAGGGTGCAAATGATTGTACGTTGTGCACGTTTTCGCACATAGATGCGACATTCTCATCATGCAAACTTCTCATTCCGGACAACTTTGCCTTTAGAACCACTGCTGTCAAACAGATTGTTTGCTAAATGATTGAGAAGATGTACAAAACTTACTTTTGCGAACTAGTCCTAGGTTTTTCACTCAATCTGGAAAAAAAAAAAAAAACACTGCAGTACAATTCTCTGGACTCTCTAGGTCAATAATTATCAAAAACATATTAACATTTACCCTTTGGGAAGCTATAACAGAGTCGTTTAGAAAAGAGCCTGTTCAAATTGTCCAAACCTTAAATCCTACAAAGCCTAAAGGAAAACTCAAAACTTCACGAAACCTGCTGAGCACATGCAACAGGTGATTCTAAACAAGCATGCAAAGTTTTAAGGAGATCGGACCACAGCTGGTAATATGACAGTTATAGCCATTAAAAAACACAATATTTCTAAGGTAAATTACCTCGATTTGCTTTTATAAGTCATTGATTAAGGTGGTTACAGGCATGATAAATAATGTCTTTTTTTAATATGTGCTGAAAGACCTTAAAGTGCTTGAACCCCGGTAATCGCTGCATGCAGCTATACTTATATTTGTTTTAGACATAGCTTTAATCAAAACAAATTTGTGTGATAGGATTTACTTGATATTCAATGTGGTGCTCACTTTTCACAATCTAATGAAAAACTGGAAAAAAATAGATCAAATAAAATCCCACTGTTGCAAATTACAGTTTTTTTTTTTACACTATCCAATCAACAAAAGATGGATAAAATCAAGTCCTGCTCTGTTTTTTCTTCTTTTCTAGATGTTTCACTCAGAAAAATGACAAATTATGGCAGTAAAATAGGGTGCAACTTCTGTTTCAAAACCAAAAAAAATTCTCAGGCTTTACAATATTTAACAGTAAACCATTGATATTGCATTGATATTTTGAATTTTAATAACAAAAGCAATGAAGTGTGTCGTATTTTTGACCTCTACAAAACAAACAGCACTGCATTGTGGGACACCATGTAAATAGTTCTCCATTATGATCATTAGTGTTTCCTTTGACTGGAAACTTGGATCTAATTTGCTTAACTTTCTCCCTGGTGTAATAGTGTTTACAAAAAATGACTGGTTGCACGTGGTAAAAATGTAATTATAATGTTTTACGACTTAATATTTAACAATTTATTAATAAACAAGAAAAGTCCTGCTTGATTTTATTTATGCCGCAATTCACGCTGGGAACCCAAGTGCCAACAGATACTGTGAACATCACACTATTACAGATAATCTGTAAGTATACACGAGACAACAGTAAAGCAAACACAGATAATCATTGTGATTCTACAGATCAGTGCTGTTACATCAGTCATTTCCCGAGCGCAAAGTATATATATGGCTGTGAGGATCTACAGTATAGGACTGACCTCGAAAAGTGTGTTTTGTCAACCTCTGATGCAATGGTTAGTGTTCTTGTCAGTGGATAATCGGTCAGTTAATGTGTTTTGTTGTTTTTGAGCGGTTTTCTCTCTCTGTTGGGCGGTTCTGTGTGGTAGTCCAGTGTTTTTGGCAGTAGTAGCGTCTGTAAATCATTTAGATTAACTTTGCGGAACACAAGAGGAGTTCGTTTTAATAACTGTGGAGTGATGTTATGGAGAACAAAACTGTAAAATCTGTAATCTGCAATTAATCAAACTTCCAACTGAGAGAATCAGGCAGCGGATGAGAGACGTGCCTGAAAGCAAATTATGGTTTTGGCTGGAGCTACGAATAGTTTGAGGAGGAGAGAGAAGACACTAGCTTCTCAAAAACACAGATAATGTGAGAATGTTTCAACAATTGCTGTTGATAATTCACACATGGTAACATCACAGATGTTTCTAGGTAGGGCAATTATCGTTAAATAAAACTAAAACCATTGCAATACTTAAAAAAAAAATAAAAGTATAAAAAGCCAAGGCAACATTTTTCATTTTTATTTGGTTTGACTCTAAAGTAAATAAAAATCACTGTTTTTAGCTCATTTGTTCCCAACCAGTTTAAGGAAAATGGTAACTGGTTTTTCGTTGGACCACTATCAGACCTAATGTTCTGCTGACACATACATTCAGGCCACATATGTGTTTGTGCCTTTGTTAAGGCCTCGGAGGTTTTAGGGATTAAAACTGAGCCCCAGATTAGATGGAACAGAGACAACTCTCTCTCATTATCTAGCATCTCATCCTGTGGTATTTGGGTTGGGGTAGCAGGGGTTAGTTAGCTATAGTCCTCCAACTGTGCTTCTACATACAAACACCAAAGTGTCATATGTTATAATTTAATGGCCAAAAGCAACAGTCCCTCTAGGGCTTCCTGGGGTTAAGTGCTGCGGTGTTTGATGAATGACATTTGTGATTCTTGTTTCTGGTTCATCCTCAATCAAGACAAGCATATTCATATCAATACTGATGTTGTTATTGGTAACGAAAACTATTACACTGCAAAAAAAGAGTTATCTTACTCAGAATTTTTGTCTTTTTTCTAGTCAAAATATCTAAAAATTCTTAAATTAAGATGTATTTAATATAAGCAAAATGATAAAAGATATTTAGTCTTGGTTTAGCACTTAATTTATATATTTTTTTGGAAACAAGACTAAATATCTTATGCGATTTTGCTTATCTAGTAAATGCATCTTAACTTAAGAATTTTTTTGATACTTTGACAAGAAACAAGACAATAATGCTATGATAAGCCTTTTTGCAGTGTTCAAAATTTTCTTTAACTTAAAGCTGAAAAAAAAAAAATAGAAATATTAGATGAAAAACTTACACTTACCTTCATGTGGTGCCTAATAAGTAGTGTTTTCTCCACCTCGTTTTGCAATGCTTAAGTAAACATTTCTGTAAAATGTGAAAGACTTCTGATTCATTAGCTGCATTTAAGTAAATAACTAGAAGACTAACAACGTTCAGTAAACGGTAGAACTATTTATGCTACAAACCTATATATTTTTAAATTAAAGAAAAACATTAAAACAATATGATAATAAATACCTGTGTCAAGCAGCATAACCATTTTGTTAGGCTAAAAAACGGAAGGGGATATCATCGAAAAGCCGCGCTTATTCAAAAATGGCCGCTCCCGCTCTTAGGCTACAATAAAAATAACGTGGATAAGTTTAGCACTGCGTTGTTTTGTTTACAGGTGTAATCAATGAACAGTTGCCTATTTGTGCTTTTGCATAAGCGCCTCCTACTGTCAGAAAGAGAATCTGCATTTCTATTCTGTAAGAACTTTCTAAATGATTTCAACTGCTAATTTAAGAACATTTTTGTTTGTAGGTATAAAACAATTTAAAATTAAAAGTACTGTAATGGTATATAAATACTACTCAAATAACACTGCCGTTTTTTTTTTAAAGTATGATATGTGTAGGTTTAAAATGAACATATCCCTGCTGAAAAAAACAGCTAATACCAGCCTAGGCTGGTTTTAGCTGTTTTTTTCGCCAGGGAAGTGAATTAAACAAATTCCTTATAGGAAAAGTTAAGTAAAATTGAATAAAATATTTTTTAAAAAGATACTCACCCTCATGTTTTGCAAAACTTGTATGATTGAAATGCAGCCAAACAAAGAAAAAGACACGAAATCATCATAATAACTGTACATTTACACTTGTGGACTATATTCCTGAAGCCATACGATTGTGTTGTGTCAAGAAAAAAGACAAGATTTGAGTAATTATCAGGTCATTGTTTTTTAGGCTTATAATAGATTTAATTTTATTTATAAAACTCAGGACTATTTTCCTGCTGCCATTCATTTAGCTCATAGCCGGCGGTGAAGAAAATGTTATTAAAAAGAGATGTTTGTGTACATTTTTATTGATCGTGACAGGAGTAATTCATCAGATAACAGCGAAGAGCATTATAACCAGGCATAAATCCAAACCCACAGCAGAGTAATGCTAACTTTTTGCATTTTATAGAGCTGATTCAGGTGTCTGGCCTGCCAGATCGGGAATTGCACTAGGCCTATGCACATTTTGTGGCATCAGCCGATTTACATCATCCCACAGTGAAAATACAATGATATTTACTATGTTTAACACAGATGACACTCTCAGAATTATCTTATAAAGAATCCCTCTTTCAGAGTGAAATCATCCTCAGTGTTTTACAGTAATGTGCACAATCCAAGCCAAACAGAAGGAAATAAGGAGCTTTAGTTTGGAGCTGATCTTGATGTCAGGATAATGCCCTTAAATGGCAGAATCATTAAAATAAGTAAACAATTCTGATTTCCAGGACATTTCTTAGCCTTCATGGGAATATGAAAATGACTTTCTTCTTTCTCACGTTCTCATTGTCTCTGGAGCAAATTATGAATATCAGCTCTAAATTAAGAAACTTAAGGAGGCCGTGCTCTTTGAAATGTGTTTATAGGCATGGCAGAGGAAATTTTTATTTGGACTAGTCCCAGGAGAGAAGTATGAAGAATAGCAGGATATCCATGCAGTTACCAGGCTTAAACAAAATAAAATAAAATAAAATAAAAACATTTCTCTCAATACTTAAAGTCTCCATTGGGTGAGAACGTGTGTATATTTTTAAAAGGCATCTAAAGGTTTTTTGCTCTCAGCTGACCTTGGCTATTGAGTGAACAGCATACTTTTCTGCAAAAATCACGTGTCTGTCTGTATTGTGGCTCAAACACTCACACAGTCCTTCAGTAGCAGATAACAGAGACTCAGAAACAGCACAACAGAGTCTTTTATTATCTGACTGGAGCTGGAGGCGAGGAAAGATCTGCACATGGACAAACCTCGCTCTCTCTCTCTCTCTCACACACACACAAATGCAAAACACACACATGCTGTAGACAGTGAGTAGAGATGAAATTTTCCCTTGATATGTCATTGTTGTGGGTCAGGAGGACTTAATATTAAGTATTAATAGACAGTAAGTATGTGCCATTACAAGGATGCCTTCCTGGAAGGGGCATTTGGATGTGTGGTGAGCAACTTAAGTCAATGAGAAGACCATCTTTCCATGAAAAACATATTAAACACTATCACTGCGATGCAAAATATGCTATCTGAATACTTTAAATAAGGTCCCAAAGTCAGTAAATAGTCTGTGATTTCAGAGAAAATGCTTCTCTTCGTCTCTCACACACATACAGTTGAAGCCAAAAGTTTACATACACCTTGCAGAATCTGCAAAATGTTAATAATTTTACCAAAATAAGAGGGGTCATACAAAATGCATGTTATTTTTATGTAGAACTGGCCTGAATAAGATATTTCACATAAAAGACATCAACATATAGTCCACAAGAGAAAATACCCTGTTTAAAACTTTAAATACACTTGATTCTTAATTTTGTTTAGTGATCGTTGTTTTTGAGACCCTTGTGTGTCCCGCTGTTCTTCAGAAAAATCCTTTAGGTCCCACAAATTCTTTGGTTTTTCAGCATTTTTGTCTATTTGAACCCTTTCCTTCGTTCTCAATTGGCTTGGTTTCTTGACATACAAATTTTGATGGTTTCTTCATAAGAAATCAATTTAATGAATTTTGCACATGGATGGATGGTTCAGATCTGTGGTAGGAAGCAGATAACAGTTTGAGTACGAGCGGATAGTGTGTGCATGTGTGTTAGATCTTCAGTCAGTGTTCATCATTTCTGATCTACAGCTGAGCTTTCTTTGTTTTAATAATGAGATTGGCTCACAGATAAACAGCCTCTGAGAACTGAGATATTGTTCTTCTCTCCATATGAGCACAACAGTGATTAACTGTGTTTGCTTGCGAAATCACAATGCTTTGCTCTGACCTTTCAGAAGTTATTTTTAATTGTTTAAGAAGATGGGCCCGACAGCATTCGGAGACTTTAACCTCAAAATAAATACAGGTGAAGTCAAAGGTTTACATACACCTTGTAGAATAGGCAAAATGTTAATTATTGTAGCAAAATAAGAGGGATAATACAAAATGCATGTCATTTTTTATTTCATACTGACCTGAATAAGATATTTCACATAAAATACATTTACATATAGTCCACAAGAAAAAACAATAGTTAAACTCCCTGCTGTTCTTCAGAAAAATCATTTAGGTCTCACAAATTCTTTGGTTTTTCAGCATTTTGTGTGAAAGTTTGGGGTGAAAACTTTTGAACAGAATGAAGATGTGTACATTCTTCCTATTTTGCCCAAATATCATATTTTTTTTTTCATTTAGTACCGCCATTCAGAAGCTACTGAACATGTTTTCCAGAGGACAAAATAAGTTAAATTTACCCTAATCTTCAAATTCAAAAGTTTTCACCCCCGGCTCTTCATGCACCAGTTTTCCTTCTGAAGCATCAGAGATTGTTTGAACCTTCTGTAATAGTTGCATATGAGTTGTCCTCAGTGTGAAAAGACGAATCTCAAAATCATACAGTCATTGTTGGAAATGGTTCAAATACACAAAAAAGCTGAAAAAACGAACTCGTGGGACCAGAACAATTTTTCTGAAGAACAGCAGGCAGTTTAACTGTTCAGGACAAACAAGGGACTCATGAACAACTATCACTAAAAAAAGAAAAAACAACAACACAGTATTAAGAATGAAGTTTATGTAAACTTTTGAATGGGGTCATTTTTATAAATTTGACTATTATTTTCTCTTGTGGACTACTATGTACAATTCTTTACCTGAAATATCTTTTTCAGGTCAGTACTACATAAAAAATAACATGCTTTTTGTTTGATCCCTCTTGTTTTAATAAAACATTTTGCAGATTCTGCAAGGTTTATGTAAACTTTTGACTGTATTTAAAAAAAAAAGTATTTTTTTTTAATATAAAACAGTATTGTCACACATATACTGTACTTAGTAGTCTTGGACCTTCCCCTCTTTCAATGACACATCACCTTTTCAGACCTCTAGGGAGTCTGGCATCCATTATATATATTAATCCCTAACTCAATACGGCGTCATAAAATGAGACTCAATTAACTTTGTTACATTCCCTCACCAACCAGTACAGTTCTACTGCATTATCATCATTACTCACTGAGACGCTGGTCAGCACCTCCGCCCTGGCCATCCATTAGCTGATGAAGGAATGAATGACACCAGCGTATGATGGCATGATGTTGAAGGTCTCCAAAATCTCAGTCAGATGTCTGGCTGCTTTTTCTGAGCTCATCCATGAAATCTCCAGATCCTGGGCAGTGAGTGACGTGATGGGATGGGATTTGAGTGGCTGTTTGTTTACATGTTTCTGGTCCAAGTTTGTTGTGGGATGCTGGACCTCACTGTAAAATGTGTAGCAAAGAATTACAACTGCAACCAAATTCCACAACCGCAGGTTAGATCAGAAACATGTGTAGACAAATGTTAAACTTAGTGGTCCAGCACTAATTAAAATCAGAACTAACCTCACATTGTTCTGCAGAAACAGCCAATCCGTTAATGTGTCTGTAGAAACACAACTATGGGAGAAATATAGATTAAATAGGCAAAGCAGAATACGAAGTGCAGTTTTACGTTAAATGGCCTAGTTTCTCCTGTCCTTATATAATAAACCAAAATTTAAGAAATGTTTTAATAATTTTGAGTGATCAAAACTTGAATTTCCAAGAATAAAATAAAATACTGCAACCAGCTGCAATTTTACCAGCTGCAAGATCAAAACAATCCCATTCATTTGATTAATTAACTTAAAAAAATAGACTACACATTTCCAAAAAAAAAAATAAATCACAATTGCACAATTTTAGCATGTTTCTACATTGAAAACAATTGAAACAATTGCTTGTGCCAGCTTGAAACCACACACAAAGAGAGCAAAAATTCAAAGAATATAAAGACTTTATCTCCACTAACTGTTCATTAACTGTTTAGTGTGTGTTTAATGGCTTTTATTAACTGTTTATTTAATGTTTACTGGGTGCCCTGGGCAACATTCAGCTGTTACTGTCACTTTCTTCACTATTGCGATTCTGTGTACTTTCCTTTTGTATCCCTTTCCCCCTCACAGACTTTCCTTTTATCTCTTCATCACATTCCCATGTCCTTCATTTCTCACTCGATATCTCGCTCATTCAATCTTGCTCAGGCCGTGGCTTGTTAAAGGCTATGTGATTAATTAGCTCATGTCACGCTCTGCTCTTTGTTACCGGGAACAAAGAGCTCTTTACGCTGTAGATCAATGCATACCCTCTTTTAAACGCCACACATTTATACTCATTCTCTATCTCTCCCTCAAACTAAACACAGCAGGCTTGTGGAGTTACTGCCAAATGCACAAACATGTAAAATGTCACTGGCTTCTAATACGCACTATATATGCACATTGGCTTTGCTTTATGTAGCTGACAACAAAAAAATATGAGTAATAACTTACATAAAATGACACTTTATGTCATTAATCAAAATCAAAATGTTCGCTTAGCAGAATGAATTGAGTGTGTGCATCTGGATGCCGGCCATTTTCCCTCCTGTGTGCCAGCTGTTGTCCCCAGGGATAGAGGTTGTGCCCTGTAAACACAAAAGAAACACTCCTCAGCTGGCAGCCTTGCATAGCAACAAAGGGAGGTTTAGGTAGTTAGCATAACCCATGATTAGCCCCTGCTGGTTAATTTTATAACTACATCTAGTTTCTAAAAAGCATGTGACCTCTTTACAGGTTCTGAAGTTTATTGTAGTCAGTTTTTAGTTTTAGTAGTTTTTAGCCAAAATCTCGTGACATAAAAGATAGTATGCATAGGATATTTGAAGGGGTCATCGGATGCACATTTTCAACAAGTTGATATGATTCTTTAGGGTCTTAATGAGAAGTCTATAACATACTTTGGTTAAAATTTCTCAAAACACTTTTTTTGCCTTGTCAAAATCAGCCCTTTTTACAGTGAGCTATTCTGTTGCATGTTCCTTTAAATGCTAATGAACTTTGCTCGCCCCGCCCCTCTCTGCCATGGGATGACGAGCCGTAATGTTTACTTCAGCTGCATTTAGCTGCAAAATGGCGATCGGAGTTGGACTGTTTCAGCTCGGTGAGGGCAGGTCTAAGGTAAGGCTCTCATGTCAATCAGCTATCGTGGGAGTGGCCTCTGTCGGTGTGCAGTCACACCGACAAGAAGCTGACAATGACCTGATTTTAAAAAAGGGATATTACTTTTAAAGATGGGTGGATTTTTATTTTTTAGGGTGGTTGTGTACACAAACTGCCAACACACATTATTGTTCAAACATGTAAAAGTCAGTTCTGTCAGGACCACTATCGTCAAAATGATAGACATTTAGTATACATTTTTAATTTGGCGGGATAGTTCTGTTCTGGGCAAAACTCCCTGCCATTCATGCAGCCTGTCATGATATTTTAAGTGTAACACATAATTTGAGATAAAAGGAGACTGATTCAGTGTGGAATCACAAAGCCAGGTCCTGACTGTCGCAAAAGGAGGAGTTGGGGATGGAGGAGGGTGTTTGCTCCTGAGCAAGCGAAAAAGCTACTGAATAATACTAAATAGAGCTTATATATAAATGCCGTGATAGGAGTAGCGTTCCTTTAGGTAGATGTGATCAGCTGAGAGTCAGCTGATGCGAGCTTGACTCACGTGACCTGCCAGAACTAACGGCATATGCTTAATTTTTGGATCCGATGACCCCTTTTAAAACATACAAAAGTATACTGGCTTCAACTAGACGGCAAATGCCAATGCTGTGTGCACACCAAACGTGAAGTGAATATCCTCAACACTTTATTGCTCTACATTACTCACAGGACTTTTTTGTGTGTCACTCGTGTGAATAAAATCATTGCCCAATGCTTTCCTCCATTTCTAAAATGTCGATAAGTTCTTCGCTGATTGGCTGGCACAGCAATGCGTCATGCAAATTTAAATTTTTTTTTTTTTTTAATTTTTTTAACTTGCTCAGAAGATGTGATATCACGCGCAAATTCACATCTATTCACGTCATTGCATTGACTGTATGTAATCTACTCGCACCATAATGGCGTGTGCACACCAAACGCGAAGCAAATATTCACATTACTCGCTCTAGTTTACACTACTAGTAAAAACTATTTAAAAAATATATAGAAACACATTTCTAATACAACGTTATGTGTTAATACGCTCTTTGCTGATTGGCTTGCGTGACAACGCATCACGCAGATTTTCAGATTTTTTAACTTGTACAGAAGACACCATTGAGGGATATATTGCATGTTTACTGCAGCACCCAATTTGCATCATCTGCATCGCCCGGCATAAATTTGCGTAAGTTGTGCTGTATCTTATTGTTTTTGACGTTCATGTTCAAGCTTTGAAGGTCCACTGAAGTGCTTTTAAACAAGCAGCATTATTATGTGTTGACATAATTTAAACAGGAAGACAGGGCGGGACATATCATGCAGCCCTGCCCCCTTTTTAAGAAATAGCCAGTAGTGTTTTGTTTATTTCACAGCTTGGAAGGTACTTCTAATCATGTTTCCCTACAAACTGCTCATTGCGACTAATAGAGGGTTTGCACTTACATCATGATTTGGCCATATTAACGATACTCGGATGTGAACAACAGCATGGATTGCATGGTTAATGTACTACTGAATATGTTGTTCTGCTAATTTATGTTGTCTAAACCACTGGAAAAAGGTGTGGGAGTGTTTTTATGACGTGTCATCAACTGGCCATATTGGCGGCACTAAGCATAAACAACGCCACTGAACCGAATGAAACTCGCATATTTTGCTGATTATTGCTGCTGAAAATGATCATTATTGTCATATTTTGGCCTTTACTAATTGGTCGGAGGACCAAAAACATTTGGAGACTATAGACTGCCAAAAGTTTTAACAAATCAAGGAGAAGACTGCAAAGAACTGTCTGAGTAACAAAAGGCGTTTGTGGTTGGACAAACTGAACAAGGATTTCCAGGGCAAGAATCTTGACAACATTTGTGTTTGTTCTTATCATTTCCAGTCAGGTAGGTGAAATATTAGGCTAACATCTTAATTAATACTGCTTGTACATATCTTTACTACCTATTAACTTTAGTTTGTCAAAATATTGTGCAGTTCCCAGTCCTTCTCTATATGATTTAGCAGCTTCCACATGTTTTCCCATGGTTTAAACAGCATCATTTAGCAGAACAACCTATTCAGTAGTACGTTAACCATGCAATGCTGTTGTTTACATCCGAGTATCGCCCAGTATGGCTGTGCATCTTGTAACTGACCAAATCGTGATGTATTGATAAAGGCTACCACAGAAAAGACATAAATGGCAAGCCAGGTCATATTGTAATTTTGTTGATAATTATTATAAATTTAAGTTTCCCTGGACAATATGAATCAATAATCAGAGAATCAAACCATCTTTGATAAGAGAGGCAGAAAGGCTGCAGGAAAAGCCGCAGAAGTGGGAGTGAGCGGATGAGAGTGAGAGTGAGTTATTTCCGCTGCAGATGATTCCTGTTACTGCATTTCTGCATTGCCTGGAGGCCATCTGCTGCTTTTAACATATACAGAACTCAAAAAGAACCCCATTCTATTTTATCACATCCTGCCTCAGGGGAAATGAACATACTTGATTGACAACTTGATGGACAATTTCTTTAATTAATATGAAGGAATCATTTCAGATCCTGGACCAAAGGCTAAAACACACACATGTGCACACAAACATACCAGCATAAAGCTGCAGAACACATGTGGCACTAGGCAGACACACAACTAAAGAGATACAGAGTGTTTAGACTCTATACTTATCCTGAAGTATTGGATGGTGCCAAATTATTTGAAGTGTCAGGTCAAGATTAAATAGTAGTTTATGACAGATACTTTAGCAAAGTGTTAACTGGACAACAACTGACTTGTCTTTGTCTAAGAGAGCATCATGAGTGCTGTTTGCAAGGGGAAATGGTCTGATTGTTATTGTGGGATTTTAAATCAATGCATTTTTTTTTCTTGGAAGCTCAGCTTCTCTTTACTGTGTGGTGATTGGCCGAGCTCTCAAATGGGTGGGGATTTGTAACCAACAGCCAATAACTGCTACAGTGATGTGCTTAGAAATAAAGATGCAGCTGGTTTGTTGGAACATTTACCTTAGGGTTCATAATATTGTCTTTGTCTACTGATAATGTAAATATTGAAAAAAGTTCAATAAAAAAATTTAAGCTTTACT
>NW_027394576.1:0-15537 GCF_049309525.1 Garra rufa | reverse complement strand
CGCATCACAAACTTGTTGTAGGGGAGCACCCCTTGCCAACGCATTGGACGAGGCGACCCCCCTGGTGGAGTGAGCCCTAAGGCCTATAGGCGAAGCTTGACCGCGCGCCTCATAGGCAAGAGCTATAGCATCCCTGACCCAATGAGAGATGGTCTGCTTGGTGGCAGCTGCTCCTCTGTTATGGGGGCCATAACAGACGAAGAGTTGCTCCGACTTACGCCACTGGCTAGTGCGGTGGATGTAAGCCTGAAGAGCACGGACTGGACACAGTCTATGAGAATTCTCCTGCTCCGGCGTTGTGAACGGTGGAGGACAGAAGGCTTCTAAAATGACCGGATATACAGCCGAGAATGGCACCTTGGGCAGATAATCAGGATGAGGATGCAAAATCACTTTGACCATTCCTGGGGCAAAATCTAAGCAGGATGGCGCGATGGACAGAGCCTGCATGTCCCCAATTCTTTTTAAGGAAGTTATTGCCATTAGAAAAACCATTTTAAAAGTCAGAAGTTTGTCAGACGCTGATTCTAAAGGTTCAAACGGGGTTTCAACCAGACCCTCAAGGACTATTGCTAAGTCCCAAGAAGGGATCTTGGTTTTGACTGGAGGCCTCAGTCTCCTGGCCCCACGAAGGAAGCGGGAGAGCAGAGGGTGCCTCCCAAGCGGTTCCCCATCAATCAGGGTGTGGCAAGCCGAAAGAGCGGCCACATATACTCTAAGAGTAGCGGGGCAAGTGCCTGATGATAATTTCTCTTGCATGAAGTCCAACACTGAAGCAATCTGGCAGTTAACTGGATCTACATTGTGTGCAGCACACCACCTTTCAAAAATACCCCATTTAACGGCATAAATCCTCCTAGTGGAGGGAGCCCTAGCACTTAGGATGGTCTCAATAACGGCAGGTGAAAGCCCCGTGTCCCTCAGTTGGTTCCCCTCAGGGGCCAAACGTGAAGATTCCACAGGTTGGGCCTGGGATGGAATATCGTTCCCCCCGCCTGCGACAGAAGGTCCCTCCTCTCCGGAATCGCCCAAGAGATATTATATCCGAGAACCATACTCTGTTCGGCCAACGCGGCGCTATCAATAAGAGGCAAGAACCTTGCTGGCGAACTCTGGCTAGAACCCCCGGGAGCAGAGAGACTGGAGGAAACGCATACAGGCGCATATTGGGCCATGAGTGCGCCATCGCATCCAGACCCAACGGAGCTGGGTGACTCAGAGAGAAGTAAAGGGGACATTGCGCTGTCTGTTCGGAGGCGAAGAGGTCCACTTCCGCTTGATAACATCTGGTCCATATCAGATTCACTACTTCCGGGTGGAGTTTCCACTCGCCCGTTGGTAATGTCTGTCTGGACAGCAAGTCTGCTCCCACATTCAAGTGCCCTGGAATGTAAACTGCCTTGAGTGACAGGAACTTTCCTTGGGCCCAGAGAAAAGTCTGTCTCGCTATCCTGTTCAGGTTGCGAGAACATAGACCTCCCTGGTGATTATGTAAGAGACTGTCGCTGTGTTGTCCACCCGCACTAGGACATAACAGCCCCTTAATTGAAGGAGAAAATATTTCAGAGCCAGAAATATAGCCATCAACTCGAGGCAGCTGATGTGCCAAACGAGCTGACGGCCCTCCCATGCCCCTTAAGCTGGACGACCATTTAAGGCCGCTACCCAGCCCATCAGGGAGGCATCCGTCGTTAGCAGTTTGCGACGACATGGAGCCTCTAGAGTGGGACCCAAGGTGAGGAACCGGGGCCTGAACCACGGAGATAGTGTAAGAAGCCATTGCGGCGCGCCACTTTTATTTTCCTTAAAGGATTGGCTCTTGGAAAATCCTCTGGTTTTTAACCACAACTGAAACTGTCTCATGTGCAACAGCCCCAAAGGAATCACCGTGGATGCTGATGCCATGAAACCTAACATTGTTGGCACTGACGAACAGTGCATTCTTGGCCTGGCCTGCCTTTGGTCATGGTCTGCCGAATGGTCTCGATTCGAGCGGGAGACTGCTGCGCCCGCATCGTGATCGAATCCCAAACGATTCCGAAATAAGTCATTCTCAAGGCAGGAGAAAGAACACTTTTCTTGGTGTTGAGTCTCAACCCTAGAGAAACCAGATGAGCTAACACGATGTATCGTGATGGATCTCCACCTCTCGCGATAGTGCTCAGAATTGACCAATTGTTTATGTAATCCAAAAAGCGAATGCCCTGGAGTCGTAATGGAGCCCAGTGCTGCATCCATGCATTTTGTGCGGGTGACAAGGCTAGGCCGAATGGAAGAACCCGAAATTGGTATGCTTCGCCCCCGAAAGCGAACCTCAGGTATTTCCTTTATTGTGGCAATATTTCTATGCGAAAATATGCGTCCTTCAGATCGATCGTGACGAACCGATCGATGTTGAATCTGCGTCACGACCGTCTTGACAGTTTACATCTTGAACTTGAGCGCTTTAACTGAATGGTTTAAGCCTCGAAGATCTAAGATTGGACGCAGCCACCCATTCTTTTTGGGAACCAGGAAGTATCTGCTTTAATAGCCCTACTCTCTTACTGAAAGAGGAACATGCTCTATGGCCTCTTTGCTCAGAAGATTTTGTAGCTGTTGTGACAGTACGTGCATCAGTTCCGGTTTCACGGAAGTCTAAACCACGCCGTTGAAACGCAGAAGATGACTGATAAATTGGATTTTATATCCTATCTGTACTGTGCTTAAACCCCACAAAGAGATGCCTGGCAGAAGCTTTACACGCTGCCAGACTCTGAGAGTGGTATTAATTTAGTTTTAATTTTAATACTTCCTTTTGAGGGCATGTTAGATGTTCAACGTCCAAAATGACAGCTGGAAACGACAGAACATCTAACATTTCGCTGGAAACCGCTGCCCCCCGAGGCACGAAAAGTGGCGGGGATGGAGAGGTTTTATGAGGGTATCGGGAAGTGGCGAAGATGTTGAACACGCCACATCCCGCGGGGAACTACCCTCACCGTAGATACCAGACCATCAGGACTTTCTATTTTTGTTAATAATAGTCCTGAGGTCTTGCTTGGGAGGTTGCTGAGCGCAGCGAGCCTGTTCCCAGTCTCTACGAGGGGGAGCACGTTAAGCCACGCTCTGCTTTTTAACCTCCCTAGATGTTGAAGGACCGGGGCGGGACTGTGTTAGACGGCCCCTCCCCTTGAGTGCGGCGAGGAAGAATTGCACAAATACTTCATCTTGTTTCTTTACCTCCTTATATATGTCAACAATGGTATTAACCAGGTTTTCAAATAAACCGGAGGGAGAAACGGGGGAATCTAACAGGAAAAAACAGTTTTCTTTCTTTAATTCCTGTCAGATTCAGCCACAGCAGCCTCTCCGCGCTGATCAAAGCACTCAAAGAACGGCCGCTGGCGCGAGCCGTTTGCTTGGTTGCACGGAGAGACACACTCAAATCCTTCAATAAATCAGCCTGGTACGCCTGTAACACTGCCATAGTGTGCAACGCAGCACCAGCCTGACCTGCAGCTTGATAAACTTTACCCACTAAGCTGATGTTGTGCTACATGGTTTAGTGGGCAGGGTAAGTTT
The DNA here is from genome assembly GCF_049309525.1 of Garra rufa. Lineage (NCBI taxonomy): Eukaryota > Metazoa > Chordata > Actinopteri > Cypriniformes > Cyprinidae > Garra > Garra rufa. Next base: position 11,973 of record NW_027394576.1, on the reverse strand, counting down.
CTTTATAGACGATGTAAATTCAACAAATTTACTGTATTTGGGGGTCTCTTGTTCATCTGGCCAGTCAAGCTGCAACCTGTCCACAGCGCGAGTGACCACCTCTAGCAATTCCTCAACAGATTTACTTTCGCGAGAAGAACGCTCAGAGGCTGGCGGCTCGCGATCTGATGAACCAAGAGATATGTCATCCCCTCCGTGAACCGAAGAAGCACCGAAGCGCGCTTCGAGATCACGAGAAGGAATGTCAGGATTTGGTGACGCAGCAAGCGAAAGGGACGAACCCGTCTCTTGCTCATCAAGCAAATCCATGCGAGAGCCCCACGATGCAATGCAGGTCGGACTGGAAATAATTAAGACGAGTGCGAAGCATCTTGACAGTTAACAGGTCGCAATGCTCACACCCGCCCTTCTCTATCGCCATGACCGCGTGCTGTTCCCCCAAACAAACAAAGCAATAATCGTGTGTATCCATCTCGGTCATGGGACGCGAGCATGGAGGAACACAACGCTTACCTGCTTGTTGACTCATGATGCTCTTTTTCTTCTTTTTAAACTCTTAAAATAAGAGAGAAAAGTCAGAAAAAGAGTGAAGTTTCTGCGTTCTGCTTAGTCAAACTAACTCCTAACAAAATCAAGGATGAGTAAGAGAGAGAGTTTTCCGACGCACACAACACACAGAGTGATCTCTGAAGACAAAAGACCTGACGATGCACCTGTGGCTCATCTATTTATAGCCTCGTGCGCGTGCGCTCCGGTGACGTCACCATCCGAGGCTATACTGTCGTTTAGTCAATTTTATTGACGTTTTACATACAATATTCACAGCTGATCACTTCTAAAGACGTTCCCAATGCGCTTAGCAGCGCAGCATCGACTGTAGCTTTCAAAAGGGAACAGCGGCGACTTAGCCTACGTTTCAGCGCATCAGTCAGAGTCATAGAGCGCAAGCAGATGAACATCGTTGTCTTGTAACGGTAAAATATCTTGTTTGAATAAGTGCAACGTTGTCTTTATGAAATAAACAATAGTAGGCCTATGTCTATAAAGGTTCATATAATGCCTCACCACACGGTGTGATGTTGACATAATGTGATTTAGTTTGACACAAAGCAACCGAGTGATCCTTGTCAGCTAGGTAAAATATTTTATAAGAAGTTTCTATTTTGATTTTATGGTTATCTGCTGAATTTGCTGATGCTTGTAAATTACATGATGAAATTTATTAACATTTCATCATTATAGCCTATATAGCCATTGAGAGGGACATCCCAGTGGATCGCAGTGTTGTTTGAATTAGTTTACATAAGATATATATATAAGAGGGGGGGGGCTTTTTTCAGTTTTAGCACATGCCCCTCAAAAGGTCTGTGCACGGCTCTGGTGCCACCGGCATTTCAGCTGCCCAATCGCCCGCTCTACAAGTGCGAGAATGGGCATCATTGTATCTGCGCTCTTGGTCAGTTTGTGGGTTGTTGAGGGGGATTAACAGCCACGTCTTTAATGGATAACCGCGGTCTCCTGATATGCAGTTAAATAATTACGCTCAATAAAATAAAATAAAGTACAACTTAGCTGTTTCCGATTCACGTATCCAAATTGTTCTTCAGATGGCGCCTTTATAGCAATGTCCGTGCAGTCGATCGCTTGCGCTTACATTAGGATAACCGGTGATCGCTGCAAATTGCGCTTTGTTTGGCTGGTCAACTGCATGGTATGGAAATCTTATATACCTGCTAGACATGCGGATGATCCCGTCCCATACAGCTGGCATTGCACGGCTCAAAGACGACTGGCTTAACCCCGAGCGATCTGCCAGTTCCCTTTGGAAAGAACAATTTGCCAGGAAACCAAGCGTTATCAGCACCTGTAAGGGAACGGGTAATGCGTGGCTCCACGCTGTCTCCAAATTTGGACCCAACTCAGCAAAGACCTCCAAGAGGATAGCTCTTGGAAATCTGAAACAGCTTATAAGCCAGTCATCATCGTGGGCCAGAAAATCACTGTGATCCCTAAAAACGCGTTCCCTTCGGATTTGGCCATTGACAATGTCCTCCAATAAGGCCAACACTTACAATACATTTAAACAATACATTTGCAAATGCTTTTATATGTTCTAAATCACATAATTGGTAGAAAAATATTGTCTCAATTAACCCATTTTATCAATTATAAATTAATAGCAATGTTTTCCACATGTGTTGGTGCGATACTTTGTAGTGTGCAATTTAAAATAATTGCCTCTAGGAGTCGCCAAGGGAAATAAAACAAACACACGCACAAAAAATACACGTACGCCGGACATGGAGTTGGCGTGGATCAACGCACATTCTCACGTTAATTTCATCGTTAGTAAATCCAAACGTGAGCGTGAAATCTGGCGTACGCAAAGTTTTTGTGCGTACGCAGCGTTGATACATGAGGCCCCAGGTCTCCAAATTGTATTTTTTGAAAGGATGCCTGAACTTTTCCTAAAATAATTAGTATTATGTAATAAAAAATAAAAAAATAAAAAAACTATTTCAGAACAACATTTAAGTGTTACTTTTTATTTACGTGTTAATAGCCGTAATAAATAATGGCGATATCGACGGACTTTTAAGGTAATCAGTTAAACAAGCCAGCTGTTTATTGTGGACGTTTCATTCGATATTTATATATAAATGTTAGTGAAAAGAATAAAAATTAAAAACTTTTATATATCAATCCACATATGTGATGGACATTGGTTATGATCATTTTTAGTGTCTACTTTGAAGGAATCTTGAGTAAATCATGTTCATATTTAAAGAGGCATATGCAAAACGCGTGAACCGGAAGCAACGAGACCTGTTTAGCAGAAAACGGAAGCCTGTTGCGCATAACCCCTATTGCAGTCGACGTTCTATGATGTTAGACACAGGTGTAAGCTTTGGAGAAAATCTGTTCGCTGATAAACACTACATGTAGCGTAGAGACGTCGTCTGTGTTCGCAGCGTACGTAAAGGCAAGACCGCACGAATACAACCTAACCTTGAGCAAGGGTATTCCTGAAACATGCTTACGCAAACTTTCACTTGCTGTAAACGTCCTTGTGGTTGGCTAAGACTTCCTTCCATCAAAACTTTCGACCAAACATTATGGTCGTAAGACTAGCACCTCATTGAGCCAGTCAGCAACTCCCCGGAGACTCTGCATCATAGCCTGGGCTCTGATTGACTGAGAGAGACGGGGGAGGGCTCATTTTATTCGAGACTATTCTATGGGACTATTCTATTCTATGGGAAATGTATGGCATTTTAACGCTGGAATACGAATTAGAATCGATATTTCTTTGAAAATGGACGTTATCGATAAGTACAACTGGAATCGCTCATGTAAACAAAGGAGTATCTTTCGGTTTTTACCCCATTTTTCGTTATTTTGGGTTAAAAACTGGGATGCATTTTGAAGAGTGGACCCTTACCTTGAAATGTATGCTGGTGTTTCTTAGACTAGTCGGAGCTGATCAGGGGCCCGTTTCAATAAGTGGGTTCAACCAACTCTGAGTTTAAACTTGAACTGTGAGTTGAGATACCCTGAGTTTTTGGTTTCAGAACAGCTGAACTGAGATAGTTCGGTCCACTCTGAGAAGGTCGACTCTGAGTTTAGCACGTGGACCACAACTATGAAAAGCCCTGATCAATGGAGCTCTAAAATTATGATTCACCATGGAAACAGCTCCCACCACAAAGACCTCTGCATACTTTGAGTCAATGATAAACTTTTATTCTTAATCACTTTTATATTATCAAAGGAAAAACCTGCAGAACAGTAGGTAATTGAACTAATATAAATTTCTGTGGTATCAGACAGGCAAAAGAAAAAAAAAAGAAATAAAACAACTAAAAATTAACTGAAGTATAAAAAACACAATTCAATCAGGCAACCATTTAGCCATAAGAGAGTCAGGACCTCGGTTTAACGTCTAATCCGAAAGATGGTGCTTTTTACATTATAGTGTCCCTATACTGGAGCATTAGGACCCACATAGACCACAAGGTGAGCACCCCCTGCTGGCCTCACTAACACCTCTTCCAACAGCAACCTAGTTTTCCCAGGAGGTCTCCTATCCAGGTACTGACCAGGCTCAGCCCTGCTTAGCTTCAGTGAAGTGACAGATTTCTTAAATTTCATGTATTGGAAACAGGAAAAATGTAGCCTGGAAAAATCCAGACCCTAATCTATTAAGATTATGGGTCTGGGATCGAGCAATGAAAACTGCCTAACTCGAGAGGCGGCACCGAGCATGCATTTGAAATTCTAACTGCGCGCAATTGGATAACGCCTCAACCAATCACAACAATATACGCTTAGCTACCAGCAGAGCTAAATGATGTTTCATTAACATCGCGTCAGATGCTTAGCGTAAACATCACAAGTCAATCAGCGCCATAGGTTTAAATACAGCTGACTCACCTCAATTCACTCGATGGTTTATCAGTAAACCTCCACCACCCCATCTCATCACTCCGAGTTCTCGTTACTCCTTTTGGGGGGTAACTTACTCTGGGTTCGTGCCACTCCCGAGCTCGGAGCCCTTCACCGGACAGCACGCCAAACATGCACTACTATTCTCCGGCTGATTATATGTAAGCATGAACTCGTGAACTGATAGATTAAACTCTTGCCGTATCCAGTCGGCAAAACAACAAAAACGTCCTTCTTGCAGAGGAACGATTCGAGTTTTCGGTTTTCTGTTCCTCTTTTATATGGAAAGCCAAGTCTAACTCGTTCATTGTAGCGGCCAAAGCCGTTTCAAACAACTTGTTGTTCATCTGTAGCGACAGCGATCTTTCAAAGTTTACTATATGATTCGGACGTCGCAGTGCTGTAATCATCAGCTTAGCTCGCCTCTGGCCCGCCTACATCAGATACACCAATTTGATTGGTTCCCACTATTGCTTACTTATTGCAGTAACCTGCATCATTGCTCGATGCCAGAGTGTCTTGCAGAGACAATTCAAATTGTGCTCTCGCCAGACCTCTGGATTTCCAGGGTAGGAAAAATGGGCATTTGAGTTATTTTGACAAGAGCTAAATTGGCAAGACAAAGAGGTCAGAATATTTCCAAAACGGCAAGTCTTGGCTATTAAGTTAAAACCCATCTAGCCCATCTGGTGCAGTCTGGTCTGATCCCAAACTGCTGAAAAACCTAATGCTGACCGACATAAAAAGTGTTAGAACACACAATACAGTTGCAAAGCAGTCGAAATGCCCATAATAACCCCTGTCCAAACCCAGTAGGGGAGCAGGAGTGTCAGAAATGAAAGCTTTAGCGTAAAGTTCTACCAGGATGACTCTAATTCATGATTATCTCGACAACCAATAGCAGCTTGACGCCTTGAATAAAAGACCAAAACTTACTCTTCCATCCTGCTGCCCCTAGGTGTCGTACCAGAAGTTCCGTCTGGTCGATTCCTCTAGCAGCTCAAGATGTTTCAAAAACCGCTCGTTGATCTTGCAATCTCTGACGAAGACTCCGTTCCTCTTTCGCCCGCCTCCCTGCACCGGAGTATGCGCATTCTAAGGAATCTCCCTGGGTTCAGTGGCCTCCCGAGAATATCGCGGCCACCTTACTGGATTCCGGCATCCTCGTCAGCAACGACTTGACCCACGATGACCTCATCCTCCTTGCTTCCTACACGCTGGGTAGCCTTCCGGCTTCATCATCCGCTTTTCTCCAGCTCACCGAAACCGTGAAATGTTTCGAAACTAGTCTGGGCTTCTTCCAGTCAGCCTTCGCTTCGCGCGCACCCGAACCATATATTTCCGCGACGTCTTCCGCCTCCGTCTCAGTCTCCCCTTCAGTCATCGATTCAATTTCCTCTGCTGCACTCTCCACTTTTCCTGCCACGTCGACTTTCGCAACATCTCCAGTTCAGACTCCGCTACAAAACGCCGCTACGTCATTTCCTCCTGCAGCGTTCAATCTCTCAACGGCTCTGAAGGCCCAGGTTTTCGGTAGACCATTCGTTCCACCCGCTGCTGCTTCAGTGTCTCCCAAAATAAGATATGACATCATCTCAGGTAAAGACATTAACCTGCCGCACTGCTGTTACCACTACCCGTGATTGACAGGCAGACGATTGACTGTGGCGACATTGCAGTCCTACTTAACTTCAGATCCCAGGCTACAACGAAACCTGCCTTTTACCGAATTCGTCATTGCTTTTAGTTTTCCCCAATCGCAGAGAGGAATTAGAACTTTATCTAGCCATGATGGCAGACTTTAATCTAAGATATGGCGGGGACTTTAATCTAAGATATGGCGGGACCTTATTTTACGAGTCTCACAAGTCTTTTTCAGCAAAAGCTGCTTCTCCTGTTGCCTTCGTTGGTTGACTCTGACCTGCTTATTCGCCTTTTCGGAGGCCAAAAAAAAAAAACTCTGACTCGAGCTGTAGCTCCCACGGCCACTCCGCTTCTCTCTCTGCCCTAAAAAGTTCACGCTTGCCGTGCTCCGGGCGCTCTCCATGGTGCTGATCCCGCAAACCCCGCGCTCGCCATATAAGGCCGTCCAATTATGAATTCAATGGTATACCTCTGTGCAATAACTTTAATGAATCTGTTTGTTCTTATTTTAAATATTTGCAAGCTGCCTTTCGCGTTACATTTGCTCGATGATTTTCTGCTAATCGACCTTCCTCCTTCTGAAGCTTCGTGCTCGATACTCTAAACAAGTATTTTGCGACTTAGGTGTTCCTTCGTCAGAAGAAAAAACAATCGGTCCCGTCATACGTCTCGAATTTCTCGCATAATTCTGGATACTATTAAGATGCAAGCTTCTCTTCCACACCAAAAAATTTGTCTGAATCAGGTCTGTTATGGAATCGTTCCTCATGTCTCGCTTAACTTCCAAACGTGACTTGCTTTCTCTTCTCGGCAGTCTCAACTCGCAATGCGAATCATTCAACAAGGTCGTTCTTTCATATCTCGCATGCTGCATTTGGCTCATTCAGGTGCAAATTTAAGCGACTCGCTTCTCCTAGATGACGGTTGTTTTTCAGACCTTAGGTTTTGGTCTCTTCTAAACAACTGGAATGGCATTTCCTTCTATAACGACGTTTCTGAATCATCCAACGCTCCGAACTATATACCGAAGCAACCACTTCTATTGATTTTTGGGGATTCTTCCAAGGGCAGTGGTTCGCAGAAAAGTGGCGTCACGATTTGTCTATTTCATTCAAAATCCACCTCGTCCGCTCTCTATGAAATCTACCCTTTCGCGGTTGCTAGCGTTCTCTGGGGCTCAGCCCGGTTACGGAAACGTACTACCTTGTTTTGCGACAACGAAGCCACTGTCCACATCATTAACAAAGGTCGTTAGCTTTGCCCGGCTATCATGTCTATTTTAAGACGTCTAACTTGGCAATCCATGACGCACAATTTTATCATCAAAGCCGAACACATTCCAGGTCGTTTTAATGTCTAAGCTGACGCTCTCTCTCGCTCTCGTTTGCAGGTATTCCGACGACTTTACCCAGCGGCCAACAAGGATCCGACGCCGTGCCCACGCTGCAACAAATTCTCTTGAATTAAACAGGCCTTTGGATTTTAACAACCTTTTTCTGCCAAATCGTACATCGCAAAGGCGTAGCACTGTCAACTCTCAAAGCATACAACTCGGCTTGGTCCCGGTTAATCATGTTTTGCTTCACCTATCAAATTCCGTTACTTCCCATTTTAATTTCGACCGTGTGTGCTTTCCTCACGTACTGTTTTTAATCATGCCAACTTAATATTTCAACTATATGTAAAATTCCGGCTGGTGTTCTATTCCACGCAAGGTATAATATCCCTAATTGCCCCAGCTTATTTTTGTCCCCTTTCATTCGATTACTTCTCCAGGGTATGTCAAAATCCGTGTTCAAAGCTAAACGTCAGCCTATCACGCTCCGCATACTTCAGACCTTAGTCTCAAAACTTTGTAACGGCTTACTTGACAACTATTCCAACGCTCTGCTCGAAGCTACGTTTTAAACTGCATTCTTTGGTTTCTCGCGCATTGGTGAGTTTACTTCCGATAGTAATCGTTTCGATCCAACAAAATATTTATTTCAAGACTTACACTTTTCACCTAATAACTTTTCACTGTTGATTAAACTCTCAAAATCAGATTCCCCGGGTCTGGTGTCACAATTTCAATTTCAAAATAAATTTGGCTACTCTCTATGCCCTTTCGCTTCTATGCTCAACTTTCTCAAAATACGGCTGCGCACTTCTGGTATGTCACCTCTTTTCTTTCTCTTAAGTGGGTTACCTATTACTAAACGGTGGTTTAGAATTCATTCGTCAACCACCTTGACAGCCGCCGGTCCTTCACCCGATATTTATACTAGCCACCCTTTCCGCATCGGCGCTGCCACTACGACAGCTGAACGAGGGGTTCCAGAGTCTACCATCAAACAGCTCGGAAGATGGTCTTCTTCGGCATACGAAACGTATATCAGATCAGAATTTCATAAGGTCCTGAATGCACAGCAGTCTCTCACATCATCAAGGTACGTTGAATTCGCTAGCTACTGGTGGTGGTTTTACGTCGAATTGTTCATGTTACTTATGGTGGTTAAAGTTACCAAAAGTCAATCATGCTTTTACTTATCGTCGTCTTTATAGCCTACAACTAATATGACGTCTTTGCATTTTCTTTATCATACTAACGTTCGTAATCTCATAGACTAAGCCTACACTATAATCAGCAACCTAACGTCAGCGGCAATAACGACTCGAAGCCGTTCGCTCCTTTATGTTTATCTTTACTAATTTATTCGACCTAGCATGGTCCTTCCTCAAGCCTGCGCGGCTTAAACGGCAGTCGTGGCATTTACCGAAAGTCAGTCGTGGCTTTTACCATCGTCTTCATTATTATTAGCTTTATTATCAATAACTCACTCTTACAATATGTCATTGGATTATTATATTATGCACGATAAACCTTCAATACCGAGGCTCGACGCCCGTCCCGACTTACACTCATTGCCTATCGTGGCTCGCTTATTTTCTCAAGACCTAACGTGGTCCCTCACATCAAGCCAATCGAGGCTATACGGCCAGTCGTGGCATCAATATTGGGCGCTAATCACCGAAAGCCAGTCGTGGCTTCGTTATTCACCGAAAGTCAGTCGTGGCTTTTATTATTAGCTCTTATATACTCACTCTTACTATATGTCATTGGATTATTATATTATGCACGATATGCCTCCAATATAACGCCAGTGGCAATAACGGCTCGAAGCCGTCCGCTCCTTTATGTTTATCTTTACTAATTTATTCGACCTAGCATGGTCCTAACTCAAGCCTGCGCGGCTTAAACGGCCAGTCGTGGCATTAACCGAAGGTCAGTCGTGGCTTTTACCATCGTCTTAATTATTAGCTCTTATTATCAATAACACACTCTACAATATGCCTTTGGATTATTTTATTATCCACGATAAACCTTCAATACCGAGGCTCGACGCCCGTCCCGGCTTACACTCATTGCCTATCGTGGCTCGCTTATTTTCCCAAGACCTAACGTGGTCCCTCACATCAAGCCAATCGAGGCTATACGGCCAGTCGTGGCTTTAAAAGTTCGGAACTTGCTCGAACGGCCAGTCGTGGCTTAACCGTGAGAGCCTATCGTGGCTTCAGCTAGCAAAGTCAATCGTGCCCATTTTACTTTTACTAATAAGAACTATATCAATACTAATTATTATCAATATTGTTTAATGAATCAGATCTTTAAAATAAGCCAATCGTGGCTTTTAACCCGTCGCAGATTGCCTTCCTCCCCTTAAAGACATCCCTGCATAGCCTATCGTGGCTATTATTAGAAGCCAACCGTGGCTTCTTAATTTAAATTACAAGGCTTCCCCTTTCACGCAATCTTAACCTTTCCATTATCACTCGTACTTCGGGCTCTTTTTCTTTGGGGGAAGGCTCTCCCCTGCCTTCATCTTCAGGCAGGAAATGCAGTCTACCTCAGTCACGGATTAAGGATGGAGCCCACGCCAAAAGAAACCATTAACCCTTCTGTCTTATTCATTCATTCAAATAAATGTTCAAATTTCTATCGCCTCAGAGTCTCTCTGGTAGAAATGAAAGCTTTATCGTAAAGTTCTACCAGGATGACTCTAATTCATGATTATCTCGACAACCAATAGCAGCTTGACGCCTTGAATAAAAGACCAAAACTTACTCTTCCATCCTGCTGCCCCTAGGTGTCGTACCCGAAGTTCCCCTCCATCCTCCCCACCACCACCAGGTTGGCTACCATCCATACCACGTGGGGGAAGGCTCTCCCCTGCCTTCATCTTCAGGCAGGAAATGCAGTCTACCTCAGTCACGGATTAAGGATGGAGCCCACGCCAAAAGAAACCATTAACCCTTCTGTCTTATTCATTCATTCAAATAAATGTTCAAATTTCTATCGCCTCAGAGTCTCTCTGGTAGAAATATGTGCTCACAGTAAAAGACAAGACAATCCAAAATTTGGAGCTTCAGCATCTTCATTTCTGTTAGGAACATCACGCTTCAAACCCATAACACACCACATGAGCATCCTGAGATGATGTGGATGTTGAACTAGTTTTTAAAATTTGTAATTTTTAAAGTGTTTAAAACATGATCAAATATAAAAAATGTTTAACTTAATGAAGTGATGATGGTGAGGGGGAATTAGTTTTTGTGGTCAAAGCAAATGTGACTTTGACTTCCTCTGCTTGACGAGGGTAGTTTCTTTTTTTCTTTTTTTTTGTCTTCCTGTCTTTGCTTTAGAGCTGCAGTAGATTCTTCTTCAGTGTTGTTTGGAGGGAAGCAGGTTTTATATTGTGTCTTAATCCACAACAACAAAATGAAGATCATTCAGCTTCAGTTCTGTGAGTGTTTTTTTAACGTGATATTGGTATATTTACATGCTTTGTAAACTTATTCAAATTATAAAGTTTTATGTTTTGCATAACAGGGGTGTTACATGGTTAGTGTTATTTATTTATTTTATCTTATAGATGTATTACTCTGCTGTGAAGCTGCAGTGGCAGATCTACGAACTGATTTGGGATCAAATGTGAGCATAAACTGTGATCTTGATGAAAATGAGGTTTATTGGATTTTTCTGAAATCACCAGGGGCCTCATGTACAAAGACTTGCGTTGAATTAATCCTAAAACATTGCGTACGGACAAAGCTGTAAATGTGCGTACGCAGTAAAAAAATCAGATGTATGAAACACTGCGTACGCGGAATTCCACGCATATCTCTTTGTACATCTGAATTAACGTGAAATTGAGCGCACATGCACGAGCGCAAACCCCTCCCTGCCTCCTCCCCCGTATTAATATGGTAATGACTCCACTTTGGCAAAACCAAACGAAAAAGCAAGCAAGAGAAACTTAACAAAATGTGATTTGAAGGTGCTCCTCACCGGTAGACCGGAGAAAAACTGTTATTGGCAAGTTTGTAAAAAAAAAAAAAAAAAAATGGGAGAGTTTAGCTGACGCGGTTAACGCAGTGGGGTTTGAACATCGCACTGTGAACGAATTAAAAAAGAAATGGTCCGATGTAAAGGTGCAGGTGGAGAACAGCGGCGACTTAGCCTACGTTTCAGCGCATCAGTCAGAGTCATAGAGCGCAAGCAGATGAACATCGTTGTCTTGTAACGGTAAAATATCTTGTTTGAATAAGTGCAACGTTGTCTTTATGAAATAAACAATAGTAGGCCTATGTCTATAAAGGTTCATATAATGCCTCACCACACGGTGTGATGTTGACATAATGTGATTTAGTTTGACACAAAGCAACCGAGTGATCCTTGTCAGCTAGGTAAAATATTTTATAAGAAATTTCTATTTTGATGTTATGGTTATCTGCTGAATTTGCTGATGCTTGTAAATTACATGATGTAATTTATTAACATTTCATCATATTATATAGCCTATATAGCCATTGAGAGGGACATCCCAGTGGATCGCAGTGTTG
>NW_027394575.1:0-15608 GCF_049309525.1 Garra rufa | reverse complement strand
TAGTTATTAAAAAGGACTTTTTGGTAAATAAATTATGTACCGAAGGCCACAGTTAATACAAATTATATTTTAGGAAGACAAATACACAAAAAAATTTCATTCATTGAAGCATTTCTTTCTTTTTAAAAATTAGACTTGGACTTTAAGGAAATTAGAGAAACTGTGACAATTATAGGTATAAATATAAATAAATAGTCTACATACATACACACACACACACACACACACGAAAAACATTTTGGTCACAAAACTGAGCTACATTTAACCTTAGTCAGAATGCGCTTAATAGAAGTCGTGTTCGCTTCGAGGAAACAATACCAACCGTTCGCCTTTCATCAAATCAGTGTTAGCACTGTCATTATTTCTCACTTCATTCTAGATGTACATATTACAAAATCGTTTAGGGTGTTGTTTATAACGTAGATATTTATAATATCTGTCACGGTGCCGGGCGCCAAAGTACAATTTACTGACAGATTTCTCGACAACCTAAAAGTCAAACAAAAACCACTTCGACCTTTTATGACATTTGTATATTTTTGTTTGCTCATATCCTTGAAATTAAGCATTTTAACCTTTTTCTTCGCTTAGGTTTGGTTCAAAAACAGACGAGCAAAATGGAGAAGACAGAAAAGGTCGTCGTCAGAGGAATCAGAAAACTCACAGAAATGGAACAAATCCACGAAAACAGCCACAGAGAAAACCGAGGAGGGCAAAAGTGATGTGGATTCTGACAGCTGATATATATAATATGAGACCGGAAAATCTTGCACAAATATGATTCGGACTTTATGTACATATTGTAAAGTACCATGTGAGTAGGAGTGAAATGTGTTGTCACGCTGTTGCACAGATGTATAGTAAATGTTACCTTTAACAATGATATTGTTATTTATATTAATTTAAATTCACACAGACAAAATAACGTGGATTCTGGCCATAGTAATATTACCTGATATATACTGAAAACGTTTTTTTTTTTAAAAGTCTTGTCGTAATAAGATATACCTAAATAAGATGTTCTGGAATGGGCTGTAACTGAAAACATGTACGATGGCAGGAGGATAAATTTTGAAAAAAGTTTAATGCCGCCTGAAAACAAAAAAAAGGACATAAGCAAATATTAAAGTAATATCTAAAAATGTTTGATTTATTTCGTATTTATTTCAAATGTTTTGCAAATGCAAGTATTCTCAAAGAACATTTCAATTTGCCGATGATTTGATCATTATCAGCATTTGTTGAACCGAGGACATTTGTAATTTAGTTGTTTAGTATAATTTACCGTAATTAATTAATTTTTAAGAACAAGAGCCAATTCTCTCTTTATGCTACATTACCCCACTGTAATTGACCATTAGGTAAACAATAGATAGCACGCTGATCGGGAACAGGTTTATTAGAAAATTTAGCTTCGCATAAAAATGTCAAAGAATGTCTCATTTTTTATCTCTTTTGATAAGTTCAAATAAACAGCCTGAATGGATTGTCATAATTCCTCAGTTACGTCACATCAGGCCATGCTGATCTAATAATCATCAGAGGAATGACACGAAGTAGTATTTAATGGCGTAAAAGCAAAAATCCAACTGTTCTTTTTTAATTAGCCGAACTCACTTATCCCCTCTCTTGGATATTTATATGTACATAAATTATTCACACCTATTTCTATTTGTTTACCCCTATTTAAAAAATGTTGAAAAGTAAAACAGCTATAACAAACGCGACATCTCTGAGGAAAAAAACATATCAGGACATCATCGGCCACATTATCTGTTGTTATTGTCTTTGGTGTTCAACGATACAAGTATTAGCTTATTATAGACTAAATTGTGGTTAATCAAATTAATAAATTAAGCAAGCATAATAGTTTGTTTTATATTCTAGATACGAATGATAAAAATACGGTCGTTTTACTACATTTTTAACGCTGTCATGCGTATAGTCAGTGTTGTGTTGTCGTGTTCACACTTCCACTATGTCTAGCACTCAGTAGGCCTATATATATTATAAACAAATAATTATATAAAAGAAATTATAAACACATTGGCATTGTGATAATGTTAAACTGTCGCGTAAACCAAGTTCATAAAATGTCTGCCGTTTGTACATAGGCCTAGATGATTTTTTTAATTTTAGCCAAATTTTGCACCATTAGTGTCCATTATTTTACTCAAATGTTTAACATTTCTGTCCAATGGCACTTGCTTTTTACACTTTATTCAGCTAGTCAATTTCATTTCAAACCAATAGTGTTAAAATGTTGTCAGGGCTTTTATCTTTTCATAATTAATAATAATTATTGGCACTATCAAATTGTGTTTTTCTGCCCCAAAACAAGCTAAGCTTCCATTAAATAGAGAAGTCATAATTCATTAGCCGAACAAGCATTTCAGTTTCTGTGCTCTCTCCTGCTAATGGGCCATAACATCTATCCACATGAGGGTGTGCAAGAGGAATTATCTGAAAACTACAAATACAGATGTGTGTGTTTTCCTGTGTATGAGGAATGGACAGGGACACTGCATACATATTTAAATGACTAATTACAGCTTAGTCTCTTTTAAAGGTATAAGCTACTTAAATATGATTTGTGACCCTGGCAACGTGCCAGTGTCTTGCCTGTAAGAGCACTCTTTTCGGATAATACTGGAAATATTCTCTTGATGAAACACAGATCTTGAGTCTTGAAAGGGCAACAGTGTGAGCCGAATATTTATTTGTGTTTATGTGCTTATGCATTTGGGCTATTTATCATCAAAAATAAACACGCGTACCCAGTCTGTAAGTATACTGACTCAGGCCAGCATGTTTTTCCAGACATGAAGCTGATTAAGTGAGATGTTTTTTACTAAACGCTCCAGCCATTGAAGACATTGGTAGTTTCTTAACAATTTGTTATTTCTTCACAGTAAATAGTTAGTGGAGTGATTTTCAAGCAAAGTCTGCCTCTCTGTGCACACTCAGTCTCCAGTTTTCCCGCCCCTCTCTTCTTCTTTTTTTGTTAAAAAAATAGCACACCGTTTTAAATCTACATTGAAAAAATACTATTAAACGTCTTCGGTGGCTTTTTAAAAACAGATTAAAGTAGGGTAGTGCAGGTACTTAAAGATTTGGCACTAACACAAACCAAGAAACAAAGCATGTTGCACTAATAATCCTTCACATGTCTAGTGTGATTTATAAAGTGTTTCTTCACTGAGTGCCAGTGAGATATACAAAGCGCAGGACTGAGTTCATTAATCTCCGCTTTTCCCCTTTTTTTAGGCTGTAATTTAGTATTACAAAAACTTAATACACACTTTGTTTTTTTCAAACCATTATTTCTTTGACCTTTTTATGCATAGTTCCCGGCACTTGGAAAAACATAGGTGGAGTCCAAGAAAAATTAAGCAGTGAGTCAAGCCCAGAAGCAGATAAATCTTTAGTGCTGTGCTTGTTTTCTAAGAAATGCTGCATATTTGCAGTTGCACATATGCTTTACTTTTCCCCTACATTTTCCCTCTTACATCATCACAATCATTACGCTTCTCGATCTAATGAACGTTGATGCTTTCATTGAGAAAACGGCTGATACTCCTGTATAAATTTAGGTATTAATTGAATTAGGCTGTGTGCTCCGACTTACCTTTTTTTCCTGAGACCACATGAGTGACAGCTTTGGGTGGATTCCCCATCTAAAGATAGAAACGGGTGTTGGCCATCCTCTGTGGTGCGTTTCGAGAAACATATAAAATGGCCTCCTAACGCAAAAAGAAAGACAAATAATACATATTTTTACCGTCATAAACATTTTCCTGTATCATTACCATATTTCAGTGGGATGGTATGTGGTTTGTACTCTGCGAAACCCTAAAAAGCCCTACAATGCGACATCATGTTTTTAAAATGACAAGTTAAAGAAACAAGCACACTTCGCCACGTATTTTCCTATAGTGAGCTTAGCACCTGAATAGGCTTTAGCAATTGCGGCCCTTCATTCTGCGGGTAATTACTAGCCCTGTCACCACATTCATTCCAGCACGCTAGCTACCAACTGCATTCAGTTAGCGTCCCTCCTCACTGAAACCACACAGCCGCTGAAAAGCAAGGGGGACCCCAGGTCAGGTCCGCCAACTAGCAGCAGACACTTATCTCTCTGAGGTAAATCAGGTAATTGTACACTAAAGCCAAATTTTCTTTAGTTTTACAGGGTTCAGATCACATCTTTATGTTCTTGGGGCCCTTAAGGTTCAGCTCTTTAGAGAAGGCATAACGTTTTTCCTGACGCGTCCTGCCAAAGCAAACAAACACGAGCAATATGAATGAGCTGTATCTATGGAGAATGTATGTATGTGTGTGTGTGTGTACGTTCATTTGTACGGTCGTGCTCTGGGGAACCGTGCTCGTTTGCTGGGAAATCAGGAAGGGCCCATCATACGGCACTGCCCTGGTTTCAGTGCTGATTAGCGGTGTGCGCTAACCTCAGTCCTCCAGCAGGGTCTGCCTCTGGAGTGGGGTGAGCAGGGCACCCGCCTGTGGGTTAGCAGGAGGAGGAGTGCACACTTTTGACCCGCTGTGAAACTTTTGGCCCTGGTTCAAAACGGCCCCTGGGGAATGGCAGGAGTGCAAGTCCACACTGAACAGGCGCAGGGCAGGTTCGCAGCACACCGGGAACGCACGGCCTACGACACTCTCCAGATAGTTTAAGACCTTTAATGCACTCGCAAGGACGCTCAGATTAGCGTGCGTGTTATTCCGCAACCTTCAGGGCAATTCACTCCCTCAAAAGCACGCCACAAATGACAGGCTGTTGCTGAGACCCAACAGGGAAGTCGTTGTTTTGTGACCTCATAATGCGCCCTTTGCCTTTCAGTTGGTGAGAGCTGAAAGTAAATAAAACAATGTGGGGATTAATGGCGGAATGATTCGAGCGCTCTGCTCGTCCACGACAGGGGAAATCGCAGGCGCTTACTTGAGATAAATCAGAATTATTTGCTGTATCAACAACACAGGCGGCTCGGATTCTGGATGATAGATCATAACCGAAAATGAAAAGCTAAGCTTGGGCTTAAAATGTCATTTTCAGTGACGTGACAAAATAAAACGAGGCAAAACCAAACATGCTGTTTGGGATATTATATTATTAAAGAGGTCTGTCCCAGTACAGTATAAACATATTGAGCACGTCGAGGACGAATGATTGAAGAAATGATTTCCTAGAGTCGTTCTTTCCGGCCAGAAAATTACATAGCGCGTATCATTTTACATCTGAAAAGAATGGCAGTTTCAGAGGACAATCCTGTATATAATAAAACATAAGAATATGTGCCTCGAATACAAGGGATATATAATTTTCTAACTTTAGTTTTCAAGCCACAAGGAATTTAAACAAGTATATCAAGAACTGTTTGAAATAACACGAGGAAACGTGAATTTAGCAGAAAACCCAAAGGCACGATGATATACGACACTCTGATAGATGAAGCGCAAACAAAGATTTAAAGCAAAGCATTTTCACAACAAATGAATTATCAATAAATCACAATGACAGATTTACATTACCGTGACAAATGAACTGCTCCGCGAGCGTTTGCTAACTTTTCGAGCCCCGTGTGCCTTTGCCAGAGACGGTCCTATAATAAAACCAAGAAAAGCAATATGTTATCTATCAAAAGCAATTTGTTATCTAACATGCAGAGGGTATTAAAAACCAGAAGATTAGTTCCACAAGATCTGCAAAACAAATACAACGTGCAATGAAAATAAGACCTAATATTGCAGATCATGTATCACCGCTTCAATGAAAGAAAGCATTGATTTAAAGTTCAGTGGGGCAAGATTCAAAACATTCAATCAACACATCTCAAAGACCTAGCATAATTATGAACACATTTCAACTGGACTTTTCAGATTCAAACCGCTCGGGAGTCCCGAGGTGCCCTCTAGTGGACGCAGAGGATGCAAAACTTTCATGTAAACACAAAATGTGATCCTGGACCACAAAACCTTATATAGCTTATATAGCATGGGCACATTTGTAGCAATAGCCAACAATACATTGTATGGGTCAAAATGATTGATTTCTCTTTTATGCCAAAACTCGTTAGGATTATTTCCTACCGTAAATATATGAAAACTTAATATTTGATTAGTAATCTGCATTGGTAAGTGCTTAATTTGGACTACTTTAAAGGTGATTTTCTCAATATTTTGTTTTTTGCACCCTCAGATTCCAGAAAGCTTATTTATTCAGCTTTCAGATGATGTATAAAAAAAATCAGTTTTAAAAAAATTGACTGGTTTTGTTGTCCAGAGTCACATTTATAAGCATATTTAATAACTAGGGCTGTAATTATAAAAAAATAATAATATATATTAAATGCTTCAAAAAATATTATTGCATGAAATGTTACATTTTATAAAGTTAACATTCTAACTATGCCCCAAAAAATACATTTAGTAAAATTCCCTCATTTTCCACAGACCCCCTTGCGGCTCCCAAGGGTCCTCCCATGCAGGCCCCTGCTCTATTTTATTACAAAATCAAACTGTGGTATGTTAGCTGCACAACAGCAGCTTTATCTAATAAAAAAATCATTCGTTTTGGAAACACAAACTACCCAGGTATTCTGCACACCGTAATTAGCCTATGATTAAAGAAGCCCGGTGATGATTGTCATCTGATGCCAATTACAAACAGTGAATTTACAGTGAACGACTACAATGAAACGAAACACCAGGAGGCAGAGATAGTGTCCGTGCTCCCTCCCCCAACTGCTATTTTCCTCAATTAATTCCCTGACAGACGATATCCACCATGCACCGTACTTTCCACAAAACATATCTTAGGTTAAACATGCAATCAAAGCACCAGCGCCACGAGAGAAGGATAGACCTCTTTTGGCAGCCTTACCCAGAATCCCTTCAGTCATAACAAATCTGCCCCGTGGCCGCTGATGGACAGCTGGTTTACAGCCAATGTCAGGCATTAACAGATTTGATCCGTATTCGAAAAAGGAGGCCTGGGAGCAGCAGAGGAGTGGTGGGTGGCGGGCGTCTCACGCCAGGGCCTCTGCGTGATTCATAACCCAGGGAGGGTTTCCACTCACATCCACTGATTTACTGTGCTTTCTTGATTTTTTTCTGTTTCTCTATAGCACCCATAAACATTATATGCTGTAAATACACACATATATACAAGTGCAAACAGTGCAAGAATGAAGTATAATAATTAAAGCAGGAGGATATCCATATCCACTTAGTATAAAGGTGCAGTGAAATGTCAAACGTAAAGTCTATTGTCCATAAACCTTAGACGCCATATTGAAATTTATGCGAACGAACACTAATGACAAGGAGTGTATAAAGATCCTAGATAACAATATTCACAGCTTCCAAAGTCTTAAGCTTTCTTTAGAAAGACTTTTAGTCATCTGAACAATTGCTGTTGTGAAACAGTATAATCCACTGAGCCTCCTTTTCATTCCTGTCAAAAGTAAAATATGGTGTAACCCTCACTAAGGTCTGTTGTCAATAGTGTAGGGATGAATAAATCACTACTGACACTTAATCACTTCAAAACCAAACGAATTCGCATTACCAACTCGAAGATGACCGTGTTTGACTTTTTCATCCTCACTCGAAACTCCTGAACGCGCAGATTCCTATTGGAATGACTGGACTTCGTCCGCGAAATTTCGCCGAAAAACTGTCATTTTGACCGCACCTTTAAAACCGAATTTATGCCTGGATTCGCTTTTTGTGTTTCACTACGAGTCAAAGTGAGTTTGTGGGTGGGATTCGGTGCAGATGGCTTTACACTTCTCTGCCCTGAATTTAACACACATAATCTGAGACTAGCGAGGGCCCTGTAGCAGAAGCGGGAAGCTCTCATTAAAGAACCCGTGTGATGTTTTATGAACTATGAAATTCACTTAAGACCCAAGGGGGAAAAAAGAACTGCACTAGAGTAAATATTTATCAGCGTTATGGGTTGACTCGAGCTGGAGGGTCAGGAGAGCGGGCTGCAGGAGGAATCCGAGGATACGAGAGAGGGAGTGGAAGAGAAAGCGATACACTAGCGGTTCTCAAACTGCTCTGATTACAGTCTCACTCTCTTGACCCCGCGAAGGCAACGGTGTTGGCAGCTCCCGCAAACTAATCTTCCGTTGCTAAGTGAGTAATTGAATGTGAGAGCTTATGTATTTTTGTAATGAGCTGACAGCATATTTCCACTCTCTGCCCAAAAGGTTACCCTAATCAACATGGTCACGCTGTTTCTCTCAGAGTGACAGCGCCGCGCCAACAACATGACAAAGCGGGCAGCCGCGCGAACCGCGCAGATGTCGGCCGTGAGAGACTCGTCTGTTCCCGTGCAGAGCGTGGACCCTTGGCACGGACTCAATGTCAGTGCGCTGTATTTTTCATTTTTTCTCGCGACAGAAATTAATACTTTGTCTTAATTTCTGTCTGAGCGGAACACATGGAGGCAGGAATAGCGGGCTGCTGTGTGACACCCACATAAGGCACAATGGGACTTTTTTCCTGGTCCCAAAACACAATCTCAGTGACAAACTCAGGCGTCTCTTTTAATTAAATACTGATAGAGCACTATAACTGGTGTATATTAAAATGGCAAGAGATACACCATATATTAAAAACCGTGAAACTATAAAGACAGAAGGGGATTTCAATTTGTCACTTTGTGCAAATGTTTGTAATATGTGACCCAGGACCACAAAACCAGTCAAAAGGGTCCATTTTTGGATTTTTGATTCAGATTTCCACCTGAAAGCTGAATAAATAAGCTTTTCATTGATGTATTGTTTGTTAGGATATGACAACAATTGGCTGAAAATCTGGAGTCTGAGGGTTCAAAAAAATTTAAATATTGAGAAAACTGCCTTTAAAATTGTCCAAATGAAGTTCTTAGCAATGCATATTACTAATCAAAATTTACAAAATATCTTCATAGAACATGACCTTTGCTTAATAATCTAATGATTTTTGGCATAAAAGAAAAATCAATAATTTTGACCCATACAATGTATTGTTGACTATTGCTACAAATATACCTGTGCTGCTTATGACTGGTTTTGTGGCCAAAGGTCACATATTTTTAAGAAGCATTTAAGTGCATACTAAGAATAAGCAAACTGTCGAAAATATTTCAGATTATTTAATCAAATGTATCAACTTATATCTTATATCTACTAAATATTTTATGCCTGTTTTATTCTGATTTTAGTACATTTTTGACATTTTGAGCCAGCCATTTGTAAATTTAATGCCCCCAGCTATTTTTAGCTGTACAAAACAGCTCATTTTGCTCCTTGATATTGCAAATTGGTGTGTCTTACCATATTATTTTAATGTATTATCTTAATTATGAACACACTGGTTTGTAGTGTAAACAGTTTTACTGTTTATTGCAAGTTGTTATTATTTTCGTTATTTCCCTATAGCTGCTAATGAACTGGATGTTTTGCCAAAATGCTTACTTCCACATTAAAGAATAAGGTGGATAAGGTTGGTACAGGTTCTGTATATTTCACAAATTAATCTCTACTAGAGGACTAAATATAAGACTATTTTTGCACATAATTTATATAATTTACTCCCCCTAATGGAAAACATGAGGAAGACTATTTATAAAATGCATTATGCATTTCCCCCCTAAAGTAAGTGTTTTGTGTGCTTTTTAGGCCTGGAAGAACACGAATTACATTTAACAAAAATGGAAATCATAAACTTTTTTTTTTCAAAACATATACTACAACTTCAACACACTCAAATTTGGATGAACTTAAATGATCTTATTTTTATGTTCATGTGACCTATTTATGGCCCACAGATTATTATTTAATGCTGTCTAAAAATGGCACATTTTTGTAGAAATTTAAACTGTAGGAATTCACCACCAACATTTTAAACAGTTATATTACACTCTTAAAAATAAAGGCTCCAAAGGGGTGTTTTTGTAGTGATGCCATATAAGAACCTTTTTCAGTAAACAGTTCTTAAAAGAACCATTTTGTAGAATATATAAAAAAACCCGAAGAACCTTTATCCACTATAAAAAAAAAACAAAACGTTTTCTGCATTTGAAAGGTTACAAGAATTTTCAAGGTTCTTTATGGAACCATCAATGCCAATAAAAAAACTTTATTTTTAAGAGTGTAGTTACAATCATGAGGTTTGGTTTGATCATTTTAAGAATTCTAAAATCTTTTAATAAAATATTTTTTTTAATAAAAGGATGCAACTCATGCATCATAAATTTAAAGTGCACAGTTACAAAAAAAGCACATGTTGCCTGTATAGATTTGATCTTCTCCCATAATACTACATAACAGCAAACACCAGCACAGCGCTGGTGTTTGTTGTTATTTAGTGTTGTGTGTGAAAATAAAACCTAAAGTGCCTTTTACCCCAGGGGGCTTTTAGCCCTGTTGTACCCTGTTGAAGGAGAGAGCACACATATTTCACTGCAACAGTAATAAGAGAGTGCATTGCTTGTGGGATTAACGGATACTTTGACCGAATGTGGAATCTGTGAGTGAAAACACACATGATATAAGCTGGATTCTGTCTTTTGCATCTGTAACCTTAGCTGACGGGTTTGTGGGAAATCAGCACAGACCGTGGAGCTCTGCATCGAAAGGCTATCTGGTGCTCTCACTTCAAGCGGGCCTTTAACCACAAATACTTCCCCTTTCATTGTCCACTGGAGGATATAGGAGCATATGGAAGATTATTTTCAGTGACATACGGAGGTGTTCCATTTAAAATGCCAAGACAATTTCATTCCGACTTTTGAGATTGTATTTTGAACCCTTCTGAACTACTTTACCCATAACAAATTCCAAACATGTGACATGGAAGAACTCACATTATCCAGCGTTAGGACGGACACTAACTACGTTGCACATATAGGGGATATTCATTACAGGAACATAACGAAAAAGAAAAGCATATAGGTTACTAAGCGTACACTGCTGTTTTTTCCTGGATAAATGCAATCAAATGCATATTGTGGAGCTGACCTTGTGTCTCCAAGCATTTCCCTGGGACTCTTTCCGTCTATCTGCAGCGCACGAATCGTCCACACATAACGATATGTAATGTAATCAAAGTCAGCGCTGTGTTTTATACAACTAATCAGCCTCAAACGATCTGTGAGCGAGGGAGACGGCCCGAGTGGTGTGGTACTCATCAGCTTCAATGTATTCGTTGTTTGGATTGCTGTGTTTGTATAAACCAGATTGGTTTGCACTTAACCCTGTAATATATGCAAAACAATCCTCTAGATAGTACTCTTAAGCTTTGCCAGTTACCACTCTGGCAGCTGCAGTAAACTTGGCTGTGTAAGAAAAATAGCGTGTAATAAATTATGACATGAACCAGCACACGTCACGCGGGCAGGCCGGCCTTCAGCTCTGATCAGCAGTCAGGATATTAAAAATGGCACTGCAATGCACAGATGCAGGTCAAAGGGTCATGGTCTTTGGGAGACACAGAAGGACTGAGCTCTCATAAAAACGGATTTAAATAAACAGAGAGAGGAGGTGTGGCGAAGGGGCTTCGGCACTGATGATATATATTCAGTATGAAAACTCACATATACAAATGACTGGAGGAAAAAAAGTAAGTGTATTAGAAATCAGATACTTCATGAGCTCTGTGGCAAGAAACAAAAACACCACAAGTCTTCACCGAATTACTCGCTTTGTAGTCTTGAGGCTCAATTGTATGTAAAACAGATGTAATTTTTCTGTTTTATTTATTTTTGCAGTTATACTTGATATACAAAATAAACATGACCTGTTTCTTTATTCATCAGCCGATATGCTTCATTTCGGGTGGGACACTGCCCAGTCACACAGCCCAACGTTAGATGGGATCTCCGTTTTGGAACAAGTAGCCCTGTGGTTTTCACAGTCCACTGCCACAGAGAAATGCTGGATTCCCTTGTGGTCCCTCATACTTTCTCCACTGAAATATAAGAAGGGGCCGGCCTAGAGAACATGCAAATGAATTCATAATCAAATCTGTCTGTTTCCCAGAGTTCAGGTACACCCTCAAGCAAACTCTGTCAGCGGACCCTCAGTAAACCAAAGGTAATCCATGGTCTTTACACCCAACCGACACTTATTAACTGACATTTTCTTTCCCTCTGAATAATGGCCGCAGCTGCAAGCACTACAAACAGTCTTAAGATATTATTCAATCACTTGTCTTAGACATTTAGCCATTCACCAAAAAATTATAGGCTATACAATAATATTGTATAGTATACAAAGGAGTATATATTTTTTTCCACAGAACCGTTTGTGGAGAAACGACTATAAGCAAAAAATCTAATTAACCTAATAAAATGTGTTAACCAATTAATATTAACTTTAATAGTTTCAAATTGTGTCAATTGTGATACTAAATTCAACCAGTTTAAGCTAATGTGTTATAACAGACCGCTGGCCTACCTGACTCACTTTTAACGGCTGCACACCTCGCGCGTAAATGTCTTCCCCTTTAGTAGTTATTTGACGGAAAAAAAAAAATCTACATTTAACATTTGTATACAGTTAAAAAAAAACAGTGCAAGTTACTGAAATCTGTCATGTAATCGCCCAATCAGTGTTTTAACCGCAGAAAGTCGTCAATAAAACAGGTTGTGTTACATTTACCTCAGGAATGTTCATCGATAGTTACGTAGGAACGAAACTAAATAACTAGAAAGGCATAACGTTAAATTGAATATATGTTATGTACCTTCTTGACCTGTAGATGTTCTCATTTTTAATGCATGTTTGAAAAAAGAATCTGTTTCTGCCAAGTACAAACTCTTAATACTGATTACAGCTCTCGACCACAAGATGGCGGCAGTAAAAAGTGAGTGAAAATGCATCTGCGGCTAGAACTAGTTTATCAGATCCACTGCAGTAATGAGGCTCTTATGCGGAGCGAGATTGTCACTAATTACTGCTAATTGTATCGAAACAATATCACTTAGGTATTAAGCTGGGGTCACAACTTGTATCATGTTGCACTGTTCGTAATTACAACAATTACATTATTGCAAGGACCCCCAGTTCAGAGAGTTAGGCTACCCACTTGAAATAAACAAGTCACCGGATAAAACATATACAGTACCTTGTATCTGCGGATGTAGTAAAGAGTTATGCAATGGGTTTGGCTCTCTGGTTTTCATATAAGTGGTGTTATCTGAGTAAGCAATAAATGTCATGTTTACACAGAAGTTAATTGTTGGACTGGTTGTTCTCAATTGACATCACTGATGTGTTGCATATGTGACTCTGTTCTGCATAAGAAGACAGATCAGGTTATGGACGGTGAATGGAAGAATATGGAGTTGTGAGTTGCTAGGTAACCTACAGGCCAAGTTCACAATGAACTAAACCTCCAGCATATTTATGCCTCAGGAAGTTGAAACATCTGGTGGCGTTTGTGAAGTGCTGATTGGCTTCGGAGCTGTAGCGAACCTCTGCGACTCTAAGGTGGTGTGTTGTGTCATCCCACACAGGTGGCAGTTGTCTCTACAAAACACGGTAGATCTAATTAAAGATCCTGTCATTGGAGGATAATGGGTTTCGCACTAATTATGAACCGTTGTGGCTGATGATGATGATGATGTGTAATCTCGGTTGCTCTTGCTTAGCACAGCTTTCAAACATAGAGCTGAAATGTAAAGTTGAAACTGTCAATCAAAAAAGAATTTAAATGCTTAGGGAAAAAAGATCTCCTGCAAAATCAGAAAATGCTCCCACAAGTATATTTTAAATTTCCCTTCAGAACTTTGTATTGGTTTTAGTTTAAATGTTTGAATTTATTTTAAAAATGTAAATAATAATCAATATACAATGCTTTCCAAACGTTTGGAAATGCCCTAGAAAAGTGGGGGTTTGGACAATATTGGCATGAATCATTTTTATTTTGTGATAATTTTGCACTGATAAGGAACAACACAAACTACGAACATATATATTACAGTTTATACATAGATTTTAAAATATCCATCATTAGCAGCTACTACACTTCTGAATAATCTGGGCATCCAAGCTTTATTCAAACATTGACTTGATATATTACTCCAAGCCTCCTGAAGGATTGCCCAAAGATGATTCACATGCTGATATTGTCCAAAACCACACTTTGCCAGGGGTGTTTCCAAACTTTTGGAGGGCAGTGTATATATTTTTTAAATGTAATGTTATTTATACTTGCTGTTGAGATCACAACTTAAACTTAAAATGTAATGCAAGTAATTTGTTTATATTTATAAATAGCACACACACACAACGCTGTGGCGTTGACACAATGCTCAGTTGGCACTAATGGGCCCAAAGCGTGCCAAGAAAATATCCCCCACACCACACCACCACCACCAGCCTGAACCGTTGATAAGGCAGGATGGATTCATGCTTTCATATTGTTGACGCCAAATTCTGACCCTACCATCCGAAAGTCGCAGCAGAAATCGAGACTCATCAGACCAGGCAACGTTTTTCCAATCTTCTATTGTCTATTTCCAATCTTCTATTGTATTCTCCTCTGACCTCTGGCATCAACAAGGCATTTGCGCCCACAGAACTGCCGCTCACTGGATATTTTCTCTTTTTCGGACCATTCTCTGTAAACCCTAGAGATGGTTGTGCGTGAAAATCCCAGTAGATCAGCAGTTTCTGAAATACTCAGACCAGCCCGTCTGGCACCAACAACCATGCCACGTTCAAAGTCACTTAAATCACCTTTCTTCCCCATTCTGATGCTCGGTTTGATCTGCAGCAGATTGTCTTGACCATGTCTACATGCCTAAATGTATTGAGTTGCTGCCATGTGATTGGCTGATTAGAAATTTGCATTAACGAGCAGTTGGACAGGTGTACCTAATATAGTGGCCGGTGAATGTATATGTATATATTTAATATTATTTATAGTAAATATATCAACAATTTAAAAAAAAAACTTATTTAGACGTAAGGCTTTAATTTTACAGCAGTTTTACATTCAAAAATATTTTGTAAAATATAAATTTTATTTAAAACAAATTGGTACAGTGCAGTACAGTACAGTTTCTTTACAGTACATTTAAACTCCTATAACTTTTGATATTTTAATAATTTGAAATGATTCCACTTCTGTAATAATCTTCAATTATTATAGTAGTAAACTTCAATAATCTGCAGATTGTCTCCTTAAAAAAAAAAGAGTCCAACCTTAGGTCTGCATTACAAAGCGTTCATAAATTATAATGATTTAAGTTTGGATAGTGCACTTTACTGCCTATGTTCACATTTTTTTAAAGGTATTTTTTAAAAATTTATTTTAAAGTTTATTTTAAATTTCCGTTCAGAGCTTTCTATTAGTTTTAGTAATAAAATGTATCCAATTTTATGTATATATTTGATCCAACTTTATCTAATTTTAATTTGATTTCATTATTTATAGTGTTGCTATGTTGAGATCATGACTTAAAATGTCTTAATGTATATAAATTATACACAAATAGCATGTAGTCAGTAATTAATTTTATTATAACTGTTATGCAATCTGTACAGATCACCTGGTATGAGTGTAAATGTCTTCATTGAATAATTATACACAAA
>NW_027394574.1:0-15670 GCF_049309525.1 Garra rufa | reverse complement strand
ATTCTGAGAAAATTCTAAGAATTGCGGGGGAAAAAAGTGAGAATTGCAAGATATAAACTGGTAATTATAAAAAAAAAGTCAGAATTGTGAGGTACAAACTCACATTTGTTCTGACATTGAGAAAAAAAAAAAAGAGAGATTCACGTGCTCACGTGTGTAGCAGTGTATGTCAACAATTCTGAGAAAATTCTAAGAATTGCGGGGGAAAAAAGTGAGAATTGCAAGATATAAACTGGTAATTATAAAAAAAAAGTCAGAATTGTGAGGTACAAACTCACATTTGTGAGAAGAAAAGGCAGAATTGCAAGACATAAACTCAGAATTCCAAAAAAAGTTAGAATTCTGACATTTTTGAGAAAAAAAAAAAGGAAAATTTGCAAGTTTATATCTCACAATTCTGAGAAAATTCTAAGAATTGCGGGGGAAAAAAGTGAGAATTGCAAGATATAAACTGGTAATTATAAAAAAAAAGTCAGAATTGTGAGGTACAAACTCACATTTGTGAGAAGAAAAGGCAGAATTGCAAGACATAAACTCAGAATTCCAAAAAAAGTTAGAATTCTGACATTTTTGAGAAAAAAAAAAGGAAAATTTGCAAGTTTATATCTCACAATTCTGAGAAAATTCTAAGAATTGCGGGGGAAAAAAAGTGAGAATTGCAAGATATAAACTGGTAATTATAAAAAAAAAGTCAGAATTGTGAGGTACAAACTCACATTTGTGAGAAGAAAAGGCAGAATTGCAAGACATAAACTCAGAATTCCAAAAAAAGTTAGAATTCTGACATTTTTGAGAAAAAAAAAAGGAAAATTTGCAAGTTTATATCTCACAATTCTGAGAAAATTCTAAGAATTGCGGGGGAAAAAAGTGGAAAAAAAAGTGAGAATTGCAAGATATAAACTGGTAATTATAAAAAAAAAGTCAGAATTGTGAGGTACAAACTCACATTTGTGAGAAGAAAAGGCAGAATTGCAAGACATAAACTCAGAATTCCAAAAAAAGTTAGAATTCTGACATTTTTGAGAAAAAAAAAAGGAAAATTTGCAAGTTTATATCTCACAATTCTGAGAAAATTCTAAGAATTGCGGGGGAAAAAAGTGAGAATTGCAAGATATAAACTGGTAATTATAAAAAAAAAGTCAGAATTGTGAGGTACAAACTCACATTTGTGAGAAGAAAAGGCAGAATTGCAAGACATAAACTCAGAATTCCAAAAAAAGTTAGAATTCTGACATTTTTGAGAAAAAAAAAAGGAAAATTTGCAAGTTTATATCTCACAATTCTGAGAAAATTCTAAGAATTGCGGGGGAAAAAGTGAGAATTGCAAGATATAAACTGGTAATTATAAAAAAAAAGTCAGAATTGTGAGGTACAAACTCACATTTGTGAGAAGAAAAGGCAGAATTGCAAGACATAAACTCAGAATTCCAAAAAAAGTTAGAATTCTGACATTTTTGAGAAAAAAAAAAGGAAAATTTGCAAGTTTATATCTCACAATTCTGAGAAAATTCTAAGAATTGCGGGGGGAAAAAGTGAGAATTGCAAGATATAAACTGGTAATTATAAAAAAAAAGTCAGAATTGTGAGGTACAAACTCACATTTGTGAGAAGAAAAGGCAGAATTGCAAGACATAAACTCAGAATTCCAAAAAAAAGTTAGAATTCTGACATTTTTGAGGAAAAAAAAAGGAAAATTTGCAAGTTTATATCTCACAATTCTGAGAAAATTCTAAGAATTGCGGGGGGAAAAAGTGAGAATTGCAAGATATAAACTGGTAATTATAAAAAAAAAGTCAGAATTGTGAGGTACAAACTCACATTTGTGAGAAGAAAAGGCAGAATTGCAAGACATAAACTCAGAATTCCAAAAAAAGTTAGAATTCTGACATTTTTGAGAAAAAAAAAAGGAAAATTTGCAAGTTTATATCTCACAATTCTGAGAAAATTCTAAGAATTGCGGGGGAAAAAAGTGAGAATTGCAAGATATAAACTGGTAATTATAAAAAAAAAGTCAGAATTGTGAGGTACAAACTCACATTTGTGAGAAGAAAAGGCAGAATTGCAAGACATAAACTCAGAATTCCAAAAAAAGTTAGAATTCTGACATTTTTGAGAAAAAAAAAAGGAAAATTTGCAAGTTTATATCTCACAATTCTGAGAAAATTCTAAGAATTGCGGGGGAAAAAAGTGAGAATTGCAAGATATAAACTGGTAATTATAAAAAAAAAGTCAGAATTGTGAGGTACAAACTCACATTTGTGAGAAGAAAAGGCAGAATTGCAAGACAAACTCAGAATTCCAAAAAAAGTTAGAATTCTGACATTTTTGAGAAAAAAAAAAAGGAAAATTTGCAAGTTTATATCTCACAATTCTGAGAAAATTCTAAGAATTGCGGGGGAAAAAAGTGAGAATTGCAAGATATAAACTGGTAATTATAAAAAAAAAGTCAGAATTGTGAGGTACAAACTCACATTTGTGAGAAGAAAAGGCAGAATTGCAAGACATAAACTCAGAATTCCAAAAAAAGTTAGAATTCTGACATTTTTGAGAAAAAAAAAAGGAAAATTTGCAAGTTTATATCTCACAATTCTGAGAAAATTCTAAGAATTGCGGGGGAAAAAAGTGAGAATTGCAAGATATAAACTGGTAATTATAAAAAAAAGTCAGAATTGTGAGGTACAAACTCACATTTGTGAGAAGAAAAGGCAGAATTGCAAGACATAAACTCAGAATTCCAAAAAAAGTTAGAATTCTGACATTTTTGAGAAAAAAAAAAGGAAAATTTGCAAGTTTATATCTCACAATTCTGAGAAAATTCTAAGAATTGCGGGGGGAAAAAGTGAGAATTGCAAGATATAAACTGGTAATTATAAAAAAAAAGTCAGAATTGTGAGGTACAAACTCACATTTGTGAGAAGAAAAGGCAGAATTGCAAGACATAAACTCAGAATTCCAAAAAAAGTTAGAATTCTGACATTTTTGAGAAAAAAAAAGGAAAATTTGCAAGTTTATATCTCACAATTCTGAGAAAATTCTAAGAATTGCGGGGGGAAAAAGTGAGAATTGCAAGATATAAACTGGTAATTATAAAAAAAAGTCAGAATTGTGAGGTACAAACTCACATTTGTGAGAAGAAAAGGCAGAATTGCAAGCTTATATCTCACAATTCTGGGAAAAAAGAATTGCAAGAAAAAGAATCAGAATTGTGAGATATAAACTCAGAATTTCTAAAAAAAAATAAATAAATAAATAAATTTAAAAAAAAGTCAGAATTGCGAGATATAAACTCGGAATTACGGAAAAAGTCAGAATTCTGACAAGATAAAAAAGTCAAAACTTGCAAGATACAAACTCGCATTTGTGAGAAACAAAGGTAGAATTGGGAGTTTATATCTCACAATTCTGGAAAAAAAAGTCTAAATTGCGAGAAATAATGTCATATTTGTGAAATATAAACTCAGAATCGCTAAAAGAAAGTCAAAATTGCGAGAGACAAACTCGCATTTGTTAGAGTGAAGTCAGAATTGTGAGATACAAACTTGCATTTGTGAGAAAAAAAGTCAGAATTGTGAAATGTAAACTCCCAAATGCAAAAAAAAAAGAAAAAAAAAAGAATTGTGAGATAAAGTTAGAATTGTGAGATGAAGTGTCGTAATTACCTGTTTTAATTTTTTATTCAGAGGCAGAAACGGACTTCCATATTTCATTTGACCAAAAGTGACAGTAAAGAATTTTTTATCAAAAAAAAAGAATAATTTTCTACAAAAATATAAAGCAACACAACTGTTTTCAACATTTATCATAATAATAAGAGCCACAAATCAGCATATAACAGTGATTTGAAGGATCATGTGACACTGAAGCAATGGCTGCTAAAAACTCAGCTTCACAAGAGTAAATTGCATTTTAAAATGTATTAAAATAGAAAAAGTTTTTATGCTGTACTATTTCACATAACTGATTTCATTGTGTTTTAGATTAAATAAATGTAGCCTTGCTTGTACCAACCCCAAACTTTTGAATGGTTATGCATATAAAGTGCTTTTGGACAAAATCTCACTACAAAGAATTGCTGATATTGAGAGTTTAAGATCAAATGAGACATTTTTCAGACTAGACATTTCTGCTGCTGCTACCAGACGTCTTGGAAGAGGGAGGGATACTTTTAATTTACTGCTGGATTTCCTGCAGGATGTGAAGAATGTATTGTCAGAATTCATTTGTTGTCCTTGTACGTCTCTCTGCAGAGTTTGAAGTATCTGGATTTTTTTTTTTTTTTTTTTTTTATAGTCCTGTTAACCATTTCTGTATCCTAAAATATTTTGCACTTTTACAATGTTTATAAGTTAGACTTTATTATGTTTACTACTGTTTCAGTATCATTAAAGATGGTGTTAAATGATACTGCAATCTTTGGTCTTTCTCATTTAAATACTTCTCTTTTAAATAATGTGGTTGAGGCATTAGGAAGTTATTGATATCTGCACATTACAAAAAAAAGTTCCTATAAATGACTATTTTTGTGTCTTCAAGTTTCCCAGTATAGTTACTCAGCAGGGTCCCAGAAGATGAGAAAGGGAGCGGAAATACCACAGTTGCCATACTGACTAAAAGAGCCAATTTTGCAAGGTGAGAGAAAGTTTTCCAACGGCAAGACTCATTATGACAACAACACAGATCAGGAACTATTGCGTCACCCACCTGGAGCTTCTGGCAGTTCTGCAGGCATTGTTCCACTTCCATCCTCACATCTAAATCAAGTGCTTCCTGTTGCACACAGACAACATATGCTTTTGGCAATACAGACACAGACTATTTGTTGTCATCTAACAAACATATCAGATTCATAATGATAAACCATGTGAACTTACATTATATGTAGCTTGCAACATACAGGAGCAGCAGTAGAAACAGGAAAAACAGCAGACACTGGAGGTTGGTCTGGAAAAAAATGTTAATAATAATCTACTAAAACAATGGTCTGTAGTCTGTATGCTAATGTGATAGTTCTGAATTTACATGGCAATGAATATACATATAAAGTGGTCTACAACCTCAATGTAAGACTGGTTTGATAACCATAACTACCTAATTGCAACAGATGGGTGATTTATTCTTAATAGTGTTGAATATTAATTCAACCCACAATAATTTACACAGCTGAATGCAAACGTGCATGAATAAATCAATGAATCAATGAATATTCTTAACACAGGGCAGTGCATTTGCATTAGGTTAACCTCTAACTTTTCTTCTTGTCATGTATTGTTTTATATTTAAGATGTTAATGAATTGTGGCAGTATTTGCGGACTGACGTTAAAGTGTTACTGCACCCCAAAATTTAAAATTTTGTCATTAATCACTTACCCGTCGTTCCAAACCCCTAAAAGCTTTGTTCGTCTTTAAGACAAATTAAGATAATTTTGATGTATTCTGACAGAGTTGTGAAATACAAACTCAGAATTGCGCCAAAAAACAATTTAGTTGCGAGATACAAACTCGAAATTCAGAAAAAAGCCAGAATTCTGATATACAAACTCTTCGAACATTTGTGAGAATTGTGAATTATTGCCCCCCCACGTCGTTCCAAGCCCGTAAAAGCTTCGTTCGTCTTCGGAACACAAATTAATATTCTGAGAGCTCTCTGACCCTTGTAACGGCCAAAGCTCTGTATTTGCATACATTACATTATATTGTGAGGTGCCCTTTAAGAGACTGATCACGTAACATATAACACACGCTGTGTGGAGTTGACGTAGAATGACTTCGTGACTGTTTAACGAGAACCATATAGACGATAAGTTGCCTTCTTGCTATTAATATTTTGCCTTTACTTTTATTTGTAACGCCAAGAAAGAGTTAAACTCTCATGCATGAGAGGGGCGCGTTGTCGTGTACCAGCCATTAAATGTGTGGATCACCAACTTTGCCGTTTTCTATCTCTTTCATTTCACTAACTTGAATAGTTATCCGGGTTAGAGCGTTACACCCTCCCATAGACAGCAATGTAATTAACACGATCAGCGTCCAGAAACGTAGCAAGGAGTTTGGTAAAATAATTACCATTATTATTATTGATTTTCTAGGCCGATAAAATTAGGAACTACACTCCCATTCCGGTGTAATAGTCACGGAAGTTTGCTGCCGTAATATGGACACAGCAGGCGCAGTAATATCACACAGCACCTGAAATTAGTTCCCAGCAAGGTTAGCATTTGCACATGTGCTGATATTCCTGCGCCTGTTTTGGCCATGTTATGACAGCAAACTTCCTTGACTATTACGCCGGAATGGAAGTGTAGTTCCTAATCTTACTAGAAAATCGCAGCTTTACATTTTCCGCCGGTATTAGTACACGATATAACCACAGAAGAGTCAAGTTTTAAATAGGACAAATATCGAAACTCTGTCATTTTTGAACGCGATGCTATTGGTCTAATAGGATTCAATGATCTATGCTAAGCTATGCTAAAAGTGATATCGCCAGAACAGGAGAACGGCTGAATGGATTGGAGAATGAGCCTATTTTCCAAAAAAGTGGAGTGTTCCTTTAAAGGATGTACAGGCTTGCACAATTCGCATAGCTTTTTGTTTCTTTGAGGGCAATATGGATAATATAATGCTTCACTTCATTTTTAAGTGCAATAAAATATGGATTTTTACCTGAAAATGTACAGTTATGAACATAAAATTGCAGTTAAAATAAAGAAATTAATTAAAAAAAAAACGTGTGGGTCTGTTTGTCTCTAGTCTCGCGTAGCCAGACCTTCACCCCCAATTTCCACCAGATGCGGAACGGCTGCGGAACGGCTCCGCTGCGTGACAGCTCCGTGTTCCGTCGTCTGTCAATACCCACCAGGTCCGGATTTGTTGCGGAACGGCTGCGGTCATGACTGACAGCTGACGTCACGAGGCCCCATGTAATCTCGCGAATTCTGGTGTGATCGCACGATATGTAGTTTCTATAAACAGAACTACCAAACCATTTGACGTTTTCAAGGTGTAGTGTAGGGAAATATGAGCGCGGTGTATTTTATTTTGAAAATTAAACGGATCTTTTATTTTGTTTCTGGCTGTTCTGTTTCGTCACTCGACTTCCTGTCCTGTGTACTCTGCCCTGTAGTGCTGCGGAGCGCTCCGGCATCCGGCAAAAATAGAAGCTCTGCGTATCTGCTCCGGAGGGCTGCGGATCGCCGGAGTCGGAACGCAGCTGTACCGCATTCAGTGGAAATACACTCATTGACTTTAATGGAAACCTATTGACTCCGACGCCGTGCCGGAGCCGTAACGCAGCCGTTACGCATCTGGTGGAAATTGGGGGTCAGACTGACGGCTGAAGGTCTGGTATTCATGGCAGCTTTCATTGGCCAAGGCCCGCCCATAAGGCCGTTTGACCGACATGTCAAACAACCAATCACAGTTCGTTTCGTTCAGCGTCACGTTTCGGGGCGTAGAAATGCCCCCACAACAACAGACTGGCATGCAACAAGTCAGTCACTGAAATAACCAGCATTGAAAGTTAACGAAGAAGAGGGAGAACAAGCAGTAAGTCAGTAATTTGTTCGTGAATGTTGCAAATGTGGTATAACCAGTGTTGGGTGTAACGCGTTACAAAGTAACGCGTTACTGTAATAATATTACTTTTATCAGTAACTAGTAGTGTAATGGTGCGTTCACACCGGACGCGACTTGCGCGGAAAAAACGCGCTATTCGCGCGTAGTTGAACGCTTGAACATTTGAGTTTACTCGCGCCATTCGCGCGGTAAAATTCGCGTCATTCGCGCGTGACATTTTCTTCACAACAGACGCGAATTCGCGTCAAGGGAGGGGCTTCTGCCACTCGTCAGAAGGAAAGTAGTTGTAAAATAGGTGAATGAGCTCAATTTGCCAGCTTTAGCTTGCTTGTAGTCTCAATATGTATGTATATGTAGGTTAAATTGAGTAAAGAGCGTTTTTTAAAACTAACCAGATTGTCCGACCTCTTCACTCACTTTATTCCTAGCAAGATCCCTTTTATTCCTGTTTCTACAAAAGTCCAAAGATGTATCGTACAGCTCCGAGGAACCACAGACAGCATCGGTGATTTTGTCCGCCATTGTTGTTTCGGATTTCTGCCTCCGTCACTACTAGAGTAAGCTCCTGATTGGTTACCGCGGCGCGGAATTCCGCCGAAGTTCAGATTTTTGAACTCGCGCGTTTCGCGCGATTCGCGCGAATGGCGCGGCAGTCGCTTGAAACGCTCAATGCGCGCCGCGCCATTCGCGCTATTCGCGCGTTTCGCGCCGCCTCATTCGCGCGTTTCGCGCCGCAGGATGCGAAGATTCGCGTCTTTGCATTGACTTAACATGTAAATCACTCGCGCTTGCCGCTTCATTCGCGTCCGGTGTGAACGCACCTTAAGGCATTACTCGTCTGAAAATTGTAATATTATTACAGTTTTCCCAAGCTAGTTACTTGCGTTACATTTGCCAGTAGCACCTTCATCACACACAAGGCACACGACAACACAGAGAACAGAAGGGAAGGGGAGGGGGGCGCGAATGGAACAGTGATTGGTCTGGGTTTGGCACGAGGTATCATTAAATTACCATCACCGATTGGTCGACAACCGGCAGCCAGCAGCAGAGCGGCACTTGCAAAGAGAGACCTGCAATCCCGCGGGACCCAACGCAACAGAGTGCGGCGCGGGACAAAACTTGATGGACAAGTGCGTGTGCTGATGCGGGCGGGTAGAGACTTGTGTGTGTGTGTGTGTGTGTGTGTGTGTGTGTGTGTGTGTGTGTGTGTGTGTGTGTGTGTGTGTGCGGGATGCGGGATGCGGGAAATAAAATGATTCGCGGGACTCCCGCAATATAGAAATATCTAAACATAAAATATCTAAAAATAAAAAAAATAAAATGTTATTCATCTATTGCACAAAAGCAGCAAGAACAAAATATATGATTAGTAAGAGCAAGAATAGGCAGTTTCAATTTAAAACTTGTTTGCAGCATGAGCAATGTAGCCATCTGCTGATTTTTGGAACGCATCGCCAATCAATAGTGTTTAAGATAGAATTCACTCACTGCTCAAAAGTTTTGAACAGTGCTGAATATTGCGTGCTTACGAATCACAACACAAGTAGACCTTTATGAAAGATTAATTGTGCATAATATCCATTGTGTTATAAGAGCTTTATGAGATCGCGTATGCACTGGATGCACGCAGTAGGTCATGCTTTTTTGTTAAGAATAACAGTTTTTTGTGTAAGAAAAAAAAAATGTAACTAGTAATGTAACTAGTAATATAACTAGTTACTTTCTCCAGGGAGTAATAAAGTAAAGTAAGGCATTACTATTTTTGAGAGTAATATGTAATATGTAATATATTACTTTTTTGAGTAACTAACCCCAACACTGGGTATAACAACAACGACGTCTGCATAAGCACCTTTTAGCAAAACGCGAGTAAATCAGTCTGCGCTTTGTTTCCCGGCGGACCGAAAATAAACGCGACACTCGCGTGTTCCGGAAATCCGATCAAATTCAACTAATCAGATCACGACTTCGACATTCCTGAAGTGTTTCCAGTTAAGTGTACCATATGCATCAGACGTTTAGCCAACGTTCCGTGGGCGTGACGTCTGAGGCTGAGACTAGTTTGTCTCTAAAGTTTTCGATAATTCCTAAAAGAACATCTTTCCACTGTAAAGTAATATTTTCGTTAACATTGACAGCAATAAATCAAGTACATTTCGCCAAAGAAAAAGACACATAAGGGCTGTTTACGCTTTGATTTGACTGAAAACATCGTGACGCAACTGTCTACGTTCAATGGATACGCTCCAAAATGGCGCTAGAGTGACGCGGAGGACACAAATTGTGGAATAAAGTCGTTATTTTTGTTTTCTTTGCGTGCAAAAAGTATTCTCGTAGCTTTGTAAGGTTACGATTGAACCCCTGATGTCACATGGATTATTTTACCGATCTCCTTGCTACGTTTCTGGGCGTTAATCGTAATAATTACATTGCTGTCTATGGGAGGGTCAGAGAGCTGTCAGACTGCATCAAAAATATCTTAATTTGTGTTTCCAAAACGAACGAAGCTTTTACGGGTTTGGAACGGCATTAATTACGGTAAGAACGGTAAGTAATTAATGACACAATTTTCATTTTGGGGGTGGAGTAACCCTTTTTAACTTGACAGATTCTTACCATCTTGTTTATGTAAACAATAAGTTTTCTAAAAATGGCAAAGTAAGGTGTGCCACCTTTGTTGTTCTCATTGTAACTACCTTTTCTAGGAAGATATTATTAGCAAGCATGACAGTAGCATTTGAAGGCCTCTTTTCTTATGTTTCTTATTAATCACAGAATTTTTCCACCTCATAAATATAAGTTTCAAAATATCTTTCTATTTGAGATGCAGAATAGTTCAAGACTTTGATTATTGTAATGCACTTTTGGCTGGATGCCCCAGTCTTTCCATAAATAAGCTGTGGCTTGTTCAAAATGCAGCAGTAGAGATCAACCAAATCCAGAAAATATGATTGTATCAATCCAATATTCACACACAAACTCAGATCACCCTCTTAGTTTAGTAAACTGAATACTTATCTGTTTAGGCATAAAGCGAGATTTCCATAGTCTGCTTTTAAACTGCTGGACTAGCTTTCTATCTGGAAGCTATAGTTTCTTCCATTATTACTTTTAGACATTCTTTCCTTGTTAGAAGTAGGCCTATTAAAGCAATAGTTTGCCTATGAAACATTTACTTACCTCCTCAGGCCATTCAAGACGTAGATGAGTTTGTTTCTTCATTGGTACAGATTTGAAGAAATTTAGCAGAATAAAATAAATCTCTACAGAAGAAACAAAAATGCTTAGAGGTTTAGAACATCATAAGGGTGAGTACAGAGACAGAGTTTTTGCTGGCTTCAAATCTTAACAATTTCACTGTGAAAACACAGGTAGCATGTCATAACCCTAAAAAAACACTATATCATGTATGCCCTCAGGCAAGAGCAATGAATACTGAATTTGTTCATGTAATTTCTCTCGAGTCTTCTGCATCCATCTCTTTGTTCAAACAATCTGCTCTGTCAAAGCAAATTGTAGGGTAGGGAAAAAAGAAGATTGAACAAAATCATGCAAGAATGCAAAGTGCAGTGACCCTTGCCAACACAAAATCATTTAATTATCACAAATTATATGTAATACAATAACATTCTGAGACAACAGTGTTTTGGTTTTGTTGTTCTTGTTGAAATGTAAATTTTGTACTCAGCCACACTTTATACAACAGTCACTTGATAGTGAGCATCTAGAGCAGAGATGAGAGGTCATAAATTATGAGGCTGATGTACAACAGATCCCAAGATACATCATTTGAATATATCTAATCATACTTAAATCTTGTTGCACTTAAACTAATATTAATACATCAACATCTTACTGCTGAAGTACATCATACACTGAATTGAAAGAATATTAAGTATATTCACAGACTGCTGTTGTAGGTGAAAGGAACTTAATCATGTAGACCCTAAATGGAACTACATTATATTTTGCATGGTAACCTTGCTTTTGAAAATAGTTAGGACTGGGTTTAATTTGAAACATTTACTAAAACATGACATAAATAATAATAATAATAATAATAATAATAATAATAAACAGGTGTCCAAAAACCACTATTATTTATTAAATAATATTCATTGTTAAACATAACTGAAACCAGGACTCAACAGGGTACAAGTACATGGGGAAAAGAGCAGATAAATAATAAAATAAAATAAAATACATAACAAAATTCTGTGCAAGTATGTGAAAAAGAGCAGAAAATAAAATCAATTAAATTAAATTATTATATAGAAATATGTGCATGTACATGGGGGAAAAAGAGCAGATTAAATAAAATAAAATATGTGCAAGTACATGGAAATAAGCAGATTAACAATTTTTTCAAAAATAAAAAAACGGTGCAAGTACATGCGAAAAAGAGCAGATAATTAAAATAAAATATGTGTAAGTAAATGGAAAAAGAGCAGATTAACAATAAAAAAAAATTAAAAAAATAAACTATGTGTAAGTACATGGAAAAAGAACAGATTAACAATTTTAAATAATAAATAAAATAAAATCTGTGAAGTACATGTGAAAAGAGCAGATAATAAAATAAAATATGTGCAAGTACATGGGGAAAAAGAGCAGATTTAAAAAAATTTAAATAAATAAAATCTGTAGTACATGCAAAAAAGAGCAGATAATAAAATGAAATCAAATGAAATAAAATCATAAACATGTGCAAGTATATGGGGAAAAAGCAGATAAAAAATGTATAAATAAAATCTGTGCAAATACATGTGAAAAAGATAATCAAAATAAAATAAAAATCTGTGCAAGTACATGGGGAAAAGAGTAGATTAAAAAATTAAACAAAAAAATAAATAAAATTGTGCAAATACATGTGAAAAAGAGAAAAAAAATATTAAAAATAAAATAAATATGTGCAAGTACATGGGAAAAAGAGCAGATAAAATAATATACAAAAATAAAATAATACAAAAATAAAACCAGTATTAAATAGTAATATAAAAATCTGTGCAAGTACATGCAAAAAAAGATAAAGATAAAAATGATAAATAAATAAAATAAAATATAATATAATTTAAAAAAAAAAATCGGTGCTAGTACAAAAAATAAAATATGTGCAGGGTCTGTGAGATGCTGGGATATGCTGGGTTCATCTTATATTTTAATATGTTAGCACTTGCACCAAAGATAAAACATGTTTCGAGTACTTCCTTCCTGATCTAACGGTTGGTGAATTAAGAGGATTTCCTTGTTATAGCAGTAGGGACAGGATTTGAGTAATATGGCATTTGTTCTCATATTGTTGGCAATGTTTGGACTCCTAAGCAGAAAAACAGCTCATATCAACTTCCCCTAGAAGAAACAAATAAAATAATTTGGCTTCTTGGTATTATAATTATATATTTATTCCAACAATTCATATCAACCTCTGGGGAATAGTGAGTGCTACATGCATTTAATTAATTAAAAGGCCATTCCACTAAAAATGTTGATCTATTTCCATCATTAACCTAAGTCTCTTTTATGCATCAAAGGCATAATAATATTAATAATAATAATTAATTGCATATGATTATATAGTAGCTCATTTAAATGTTTAAAAAAAACATATTCTTTTTAACATTTTTTATTTTAACTAGAAACTCCAAAACACCTTTAATGTATTTGCCCTAGTTCATTTCCCCAGATGCGCTAGAGAGTCTTCAGCCTGCGTGACTCTTTATTCAATAATAATACTCAGCTAGAAGTCCAGT
Organism: Garra rufa; assembly: GCF_049309525.1. Lineage (NCBI taxonomy): Eukaryota > Metazoa > Chordata > Actinopteri > Cypriniformes > Cyprinidae > Garra > Garra rufa. Next base: position 2,341 of record NW_027394574.1, on the reverse strand, counting down.
TTGAACCAGAAGGGTTATGCTGTGAAAAGTGGAAAAATAATCATGTCACCGGTGGGGTGTTAAATAAAGATGACATGCTGCGTATTCACAAATCTGTCTCCTGTTTACATTCCAGCTCCCGTTCATCTGTCTGCCAAGAGAAGACCCAGAATGCTGTTTGTGTAAAGAGACTCTGCAGGCACAATGCTGAAGAACAGAGTTCAGTTTGTTATTGTGTTACTATGGTGACAGAAGTTCGCCGCTGTGCCTTTGTGAAGCCATACTGAGTTAAAGCCCGGCATTTGCAGCATTTTTAACATGCAAAAATTACCACATGCCATAAAAGCAATGTGAAAATACTTACTTAATCCTTTTCGTCCCATATGAGACGTAAGGCCGCAAAATAAGTTTATGACCCCAGAAAGGTAGTAAGGACATCGATAAAATAGTCCATGTGACATCAGTGGTTCCACCGTAATGTTATAAAGCTATGAGAATACTTGTATTTGTGTGCAAAGAAAACAAAGATAATGACTTTATTTGTCAATTTCTTCTCTTCGCATCAGTCCCCAATGTGCGTTCACGAGAGTACCACAACGCATGCGTTAAATCAAAAATATATTTTCATCAGAAATAACTTACTTTCCAAAGATAAACAAAGGTCTTACAAGTTTGGAACATCATAAGGGTGAGTAAATAATGACAGAATTTTCTTTTTTGGGTGAACTATCCATATAAGCTTCAACAACCAATGCCTAAACTCTTGTGATGGAGCACAAAAGGAGAAATACTGCATTGTACTAATGTTTTTCCATACAGTTTCAGTTAGAAATCTTCAAGCTTTAAAAGGACACAAAATCAACATAAAAGTATCATAAAGTGGTCTATATTCATGCGCTATATTCCCAGTCTTTGAAGCCATATGAACTTTTTATGGCGTGAGAACAAATATAACAATTGCAATATATATATATATACCACAGATTCTTTGATTTTACAGCATTTTTGTGTATTTGAACCATTTCCAACAACGACTGTATGATTTTCATCTTTTTACACTGAGAACAACTATTACAGAAGGTTTAAATGCTCACTGATGCTTTAGAAGGAAAAACGGTGCATTAAGAGCTAGGGGTGTAAACTTTTGAACAGAATGAAGATGTGTACTTTTTTCTTATTTTGACTAAATATCCTATTTTCATTTAGTACTGCTCTTCAGAAGCTACAGAAGATAACTTACCTGTCTCCCAGAAGACAAAATAAGTTAAATTTACCCTGATCTTCAAATTCAAAAAGTTGTCAACCGGCTCTTAATCCATTGTTTTTTCTTCTAAAGAATCAGTGAACTCATTTGAACCTTCTGTAGCAGTTGCATATGAGTCCCTCAGTTGTCCTCAGTGTGAAAATATGGATCTCAAAATCATACAGTCATTGTTGGAAAGGGTTCAAATACACAAAAATGCTGAAAAATCAAGGAATTTGTGGGATTTTTCTGAAGAACGACGTGCAGTAAAAGTGGTCACGGCAAATAAGGGACTCATGAACAACTATCACTAAAAAAAACAAAAAAACAGCTGTGGATCATGCAGGTAACAACACAGTATTAAGAATCAAGTGTATGTAAACTTTTGAACAGGGTCATTTTTATAAATGCAACTATTATTTTCTTTTGTGGACTATATATAAATATATTTTATGTGAAATATCTTATTCAGGTCAGTTCTAAATAAAAAATAACATGCATTTTGTAAGAACTAACCCTTTCAGGAAAAAAAAAACTGTTCTAGTGGCTCTTTTTCACGCAATTACATTAAACAAAAACAAAGCTTTCAAACTTCAAAAAGAACATAAATGCACCATAAAGTATCATAAAAGTGGACTTATGCACTATATTTGAAATCTTCTATAGAGCCATATATGCTGAAGCTTTGTGTAAGAAACAGGCTCAAATTCAACTAATTGAATAATTGAATTAAATTCAACTTCATTGAATCAATAATCCAATTGCAGTAGTTAACAGCTCACTGAAGTGGAACATCAGTGAATAATGACTTAAATTTGTTATGTTTCTCACACAAAGGTATAGGGCTTTGAGTCATATGGACCACTTTGTGATATTTTTATAGTGCTTTTGCATCATTTTTGGAGTTTAAAGATTCAGTCACCATTCATTGCACTGTTATTGTATGGAAAAACTATCAGTATAATGTGTTTTGCGCTCCACTGCAGAAAAAAGTAATTTGGGAATAACATGAGGCTGTCTAAATGACAGAATGACAGAATATTGATCATGGGTACAGCGTCCATTTAAACTTAAACGCACAGTTCAGACCACTTACTGTATCTTCTTACCAGAAACAGG
>NW_027394573.1:0-15741 GCF_049309525.1 Garra rufa | reverse complement strand
CTTTTCACTCAAATGTCAACAAATTTAACTAGAATTTGGAAACTGATTTCATCCAGTGTTTAGATTTTTGTACTAGAAATGTATGCAAATTATTGTATACTTCATTAAATCATGCCTCGTTTGCATTTTTAAACCTAACATTTTAGAAAACTTGTAATATAAAAAATGTTTGCAATTGTCAATGTAATCAATCAACTGTGTAAGTAAGTTGATAACTATTAGTTGTTGTTTTTTTACCCTATTTACCTGCAGTGTCTCGCCTTGCAACATGCACCAACCATCTTTACAAATTTGCAATGAAAATATTTTATAAATTATAAATCTGTTTTCACTAAAAGAGAACCTTTAAGATCTCCCTACAGTTTTCCACCAAAATAAAAAGCCCTAGTTTAATGTTTGAAAGCAAAGAAATTAAGTAGGGCTGTCAAGCGGTTAATCCTAATTAAATGTTATTTTTACATACTATATGTGTGTGTGCTGTGTATATTTATTATGTGTATATATAAATGCACACACATACATGTATATTAAGGAAAAATATTTATATATAAAATATTTATATTAATATATAATTAAATTATATACAAGTATAAATATTTATACGTATAAATATCTTATAAAAATATACATGCATGTGTTTATATATACATAATAAATATACACGCATATAGTACATAATATAAACTTTTATTTTGTATGCGATTAATCACGATTAATCATTTGACAGCCCCTAAATTAAGACTACAAATATTGGTTTGTTTGTTTGTTTATATTATTTATATTTATTTATTTATATGAATAATAGTATCTTAAAGACTCTTCCAAGAAGTATTTAAATCACTACAGTACTGAAAGATAGACACAACGGTTTTGTTTGGTACTGTATAAAACATTTTGGGGTTAAATATCCAACTATATTGTGATGCAGTCAAACCAAAAATTATTCATTTATTTAACTAGTTGGTGCAGGACACTATAGTTCATTTACGTAAGTGAGCATAGCTAAATAAAGTCAACTGTCTGACATATTATACCCCAAAAATTTTCATACAGTGGACTACCAATGAGAAAAATAGGGACTAAAAATTTGGTTTGTTACTTCAACCTGACCATGTTTTGTTACATACCTTTCTATCAACGTTATCTGACATTATCAAGATGAATTTGTTCTGAAACAGCTTAACTCTAAGGTCTTGTCATGTTTTAGTACCATTTTCTAAACTATAGCGAAATGATAATGTGAGAAATGTTGAAGTTGTCTGAATAAATTTTGGTTAGACTGTATATTGGTAACATGATGGACGTTATATATCGGTTGATCACTAATTGAGAACTGTTTACTGAATCATCTCCTTTGTGTTATGGTGCTCACACACATATTTCTCCTTTTTTGCAACATACAGGACCTGGGCAAAGAGCATCCCGGGCAAAGTGGAGTTTTTCTCCAGCGAGGGTTCAGACACGTCGATCCCCATCCCCATCGTGGCTTTGCAGAACGTGGACGACTCATACCCTCCACAGAAAAAGTCATTTATGATGCTCAAGTACATGCATGACCACTACCTGGACCAGTTTGAGTGGTTCATGCGAGCCGACGACGACGTCTACATCAAAAGCGAGAAGCTGGAGAGCTTCCTAAGGAGTCTCAACAGCAGCGAGGCCATCTTTCTCGGCCAGACGGGCATGGGCGCCCGTGACGAACTGGGCAAGCTGGCCTTGGAACCGGGCGAGAACTTCTGCATGGGCGGCCCTGGTGTGATCATGAGCCGCGAGGTGTTGCGCCGGATGGTGCCCCACATCCGCCAGTGCCTGCAGGAGATGTACACCACCCACGAGGACGTGGAGGTGGGCCGCTGCGTGCGCCGATTCGCCGGCGTCCAATGCGTCTGGTCCTATGAGGTAAGAACGTGCAATACACCTGGATACGCTTGTGTAATTACAGGGCCACGGTGGTCACGTGACCAAGCAGGGTTACATTTGCATAATTATTAGTGTCCTATATTTCCAGCAGCTCTGGCTCGAGGTTTCTAATGCGTATTGTTTGAAAATCTGAGCTGCAATTTTCGGGTACTGGAAATTATAGGTTGGAGCGAAATCAGAAAAGGCCTGCGTTCTTTTCACCATCAAAACTCCCAGGCGGCTTTGATCCTTCAAAGGGTTTCGCTGATACCTGAACAGGTATTACAGATAGAGAGCTGGACAATAGTGGAACGCTATCAAACGGGAGCGCAGCCCGTCTCTGCTGTCCAGGGATGGTTGGTCTAGATCAGCTGTTTTCTAAGGGCTGTTATGGAGTGACTCATAGGAAATGAAGCTTTGGACGCTGACTTTTTGAAAAGTGTGACCTCTGGCCTTGCAGAGATGAGATGAGTCATCGTCTCTTCAATAAATGGAGTTCATAATGTGCTGTAAGGGCCTCTTCCTCCCCCTTTCTTTTTGTGAACGTGAAAAGACGGAGAAATGCTTTGTAAAAAGAAGTAATTTGCATCCAGGTGAATCTAATGCAGTGTCCAGAGAACATGTTCATCATATTTCAGACAAAAACTAAACATTTCCTTTTTGCATGACGAAAATTAAACCTGTTTTAGGACCACAATAGATTTTTGCAGCATTTTCATGACTCTCAAGTGATTCTAGATGCTTTCGTTTCCAATAATTCTTGACTTTTGTTAGATTCGTATTACATTTTATCCAGTTGCATGGGTAAACTTTACAATAAGGCCAATAATGCATTAACTAACAATGAGCGATACATTTTTTTTAAAGCATTTATTAATCTTTCTTAACATTAGTTAAAAAATACAACTGTTTATTGATAGTTCAGGTCCATGAAATGTCCTTTAATTTCGATAGTGTATTAGTAAAAATGCTTTTCAGTGTCAGTTCATGTTAACTAATGTAGTTAAATAATGTTAACAAATATAATCTTATTGTAAATTGTTACAGTAAAACAGTCCTTTTTTGTTTTTTTTGTTTTTTTTTGCATTGACAAGAAATGATAAAGTACAGTTGGGGTCAAAAGTTGACATCCCTCTTTCAGAATCTGCAAAATGTTGTTCAAAAGTTTTCACCCCCAGCTTTATAAATTCAACTATTGCTTTCTCTTGCAGACTATATGTAAACATCTTTTATGTGAAATATCTTACTAAGGTCAGTACTAAATAAACAATAGCATGCATTTTGTATGATCCCCCTTGTTTTGAAGATTCTTTTGACCTCAACTGTACATTATAAAATAATATTATAAAGAAAAACTTCCACTGCCAATTCACATTACCTCAAAAAATCTTATGTTAATGATGGCAAAAATCCTTACATATGTTTTTAATGATTATTAGTCTAATGTAAGACCTTTTTCAAGTGCAATTGAGTATGAGCTACTGTACTGCGGTATTGAAAATGTATTGAGCATGACTGTTGCCAATAAAGCAACTTGGACCTGAATGCATTGCGGTCATGAGCTCAATTTGCTTAACGTTTGTTAAAATAATATTCACAGTGCAAAATATCATAATCCTAAAATAGTCTTTGATTTTGCAGTGAAATGCGACCTGGGCATGTTCCTCCATCTACATCTAAAGGTGTTTACTATGGAAAAGAGAAAGGGAACTGATATTTAGTGTGGCTTTATTAATGTTTTATCTGGATTTCCTTCTTTTTTTCTTTTAAATAGGCTTTGGATTCAGTCTAATGACATGAAGCTGCGCTTTCCAGTTTTCTGCTAGTTTTGAGTAAAGCACTTTGCATTTTTCTCCAACATCTCGATTAAGTCTTTGCGTATCGTTTAGTCTACCAAAACCATCCGTCAAGTCGAGATTACCTTTTTTCCATCCGCTCCCGATGAAGGAGCCACACGAGCGATCCGTCACCCTAAATGTGACACAGCTCTTCACAAATTTGCAAGACGGAAAAATTAAAGGGTTGGAAAGTTATCAGAGGTGCTGCATGAATCTTTTTCGGCTTGTGGAATGGGGTGGAATTGGAGTCCTAACGAGTCTCCCCCGTGACTGTGGCCGCTGGGATTTTAATGCGCATTTGATGTGTGCTTTAATTACAACCGTGCAGGATTAGTTAGAGACGGCACAGCTGGGCAACCTGCTATTAATGTCGGAGCGTTCTGCCTCTGGTTCTTTATGGAAACGGCCGGGACCTACTGCGATGCAAGTCTCGACGGGCCCCGCGAGAGCTTCAGCCTCGTAAAGTGACCTCAAAGACCTCACGGCTCAAAATGGCAGCTGGTTACTCCCTTAAATACTGATATTAAGCGTCTTTGTCTGTTTGGAGCTCCTCAGATGTGTATCTGTCTGTGCTGCCGCTCGACTTCTGTTTGTTTATGGCCAGAGCGCAAACAGTCTCATCTGACCTCTGCTTTGGGCTCGCAGCTGCTTGAGATGATTCCTGTGTGCAGTTTAAGTAGCCAGTAACAAAACGGACACGTTTTACTCTAGCATCTAATTTGTTGAATTTGCTAAGTTGCTTCGAATGTACAGTTGCATGATTCCTGGATTGACCGCGGGAGTCGAGCCATATCCAGAGGCCAGGATATCACAGAGACGTGTGGGTGTTTTGCACGGACAGACACTCTTCTATCTAATCTTTTACACTTCACCAGTGATATCAAATCTTCGCAGCGCTCAGCCCGGAGCTTGTCACCTGTGTCTTATTAAAGCTGTGTTTCTGGGATGTCTCACAGCTGCTCTGGTATCTCTCACATGCCGACCTTGTCCTGCCCTCATCACTGCCTTCCACATGTTAGTGTCTAAACATAACCGTTCTGTCTTTGCCATTCCTGCTGATGTGTGCGTTTGATGGGCAGTATCTCCGTGATGGATATATACAGTAACATTCCAAAGTTTGGGATCTTTACGATTTTTAATGTTTTTGAAAGAAGATTCTTAGGCTCGACAAGGCTTCAATAATTTACAGTTTAAATATAGTAAAATAAGTATTGTTGTTTTTTGTTGGTGTTAAAAATAACCATACAGTGTATTTAAAACTTAAAATGATTTAAAATGTTATTATATATTATTATTTTTATTTTTTTATTATTATATTGAATTTCTATTGAGTAATGATGAATTAGAACATTTAAAAAAATTGTTATAAAATATTAATAAATGATAGATAAATAATATAACTGATTAAATATAAATTAATAAACATGAAGAATTAGAGTATTTAAAAATATAAATTTTACAAATTATAAATCTAAATTATGAATTGAAGCAATTATTAATATAGAAGATAAATAATATAACAGATTAAATATAAGTAAAAAAAATCACAAATAATTAGAATATTTAAAAATATACATTTTACAAATAATAAATCTAAATTAAGTTTATTAATAAATAATAGATATTAATAAATAAATAATAGATAAAAATATAACAGATTACTAAATAGGTAAATATATAGATAATTCAATTAATTCACTGTTTTCATTTATTTTAAAATTATGAAGTTGAACATTAGAACATAATCTAAATTATGCACATTATAAAAAAATCAGTGTATATAAAATCAAAACTGTTCATTAATTATTCATTTAAAAATGAAGTTAAAAATACATTAATAAACAAGTTTTTTTCTGTGATGACAGCTTTAAAGAGCATATGATATCGCTTTACAATAAGGTGTCATTTGTTAACATTAATGTATTAACTAACATGAACAAACAATGAATGAACAATGCATTTATTACAGTATTTATTAATTTTTGTTAACATTAGTTAAAAATACAGTTGTTCATTGTTAGTTCATATTAGTTCACAGTCCATTAACTATTGTTAACTAACACAACTTTTGATTGTAATAATGCATTAGTAAATATTAAGAAATTCTAAGAATAATAAATGCTTTAGAAGATTTGTTCATTCTTATTTCATGTTAACTAATGTAGTTAGCTGATGTTAACTAATGAAACCTTTTTGTAAAGTGTTATCGAGCCTCTATAATAATTTTTATTCATTCTAATATGCTGATTCACTGCTCAAGAAACATTTCTTATTATTATCAATGTTAAAAACATTTGTGCTGCTTTTTTTGTGGAAACAGTGATGCAGTGTCTTTTTTTCAGGATTCTTTGATGAAAAGCTTAAATACCATTTTAGGAGCAGCATTTTTTTTTTTTAATCTTTTGTAACATTATAAATGTGCTTACTGTCACTGTTGAACCAGCTGTAGTATAAGTTTGCTGTTGTGATACATATTAAAGTTTGAATCTTTTTGCGCTTTTCAGTAAAACATAGAAAGCTGTTGTGTAACATACTCTCAGAGAAAGTCCTTAAAAATCCCTTTCCTGAACCGTGCCATTGAATGCAGAAGTGAAGGCGTCTCGTTCGCTAGAGCAGTTTGGTTAATCTTTACACCAATTATACTGTCACAGATGTTCTGTCTGAACGACGTGTGGGACTTCAACTCGCAAATTACAACCGAAAGAAGAGCTGTCTTAGATATTCCAAACAAATGTGCCAATTAGGAGCGTTGTAAAGTGGTAGTTTGTTCCTTTGAAAATAGCGAGCAGCCCTCGAGCAAGAACAATGCAAGATGCTCCTCGCTTTTCGCGCCGTACGCGCTTTGTCTCCCGTCATGTGACTCTAAGCGATCGCTCAGATTCTGATTGATATTGACAAGCCCTTCTTTAGCCATTATTTAGTTGTCAGCCCCATCTGTTTGCTCAGAAAACAGCCGTAAATGCCGTCACAAAGAATGGAAGCTGAAAGCCAATATTGGGCTCCACATTTTTTCCATCTGCGCCCTTGATTTATGACTCTGTTGTCACTAAACTGTCAGTGCTTTTATTTGGTCAGTCCGTTGTCTTGTTAAAATAGATAGACCATCTCAGATACCTATTTATTGATCAGGCAAATTGCAAAAAGCAACACATTAATACTTTTATTCAGTGGGGATGCATTAAATTGATCAATAGTGACACTAAAGACATCTGAAAAGAATCCTGAGAAGTCATAAGTCATACATTTGAAATCAAATTTGCATTAAATTGATCAAAAGTGACAGTAAGAAATTTATGTTACATATGATTTCTGTTTCCGATAAATGCTGTTCTTTTGAACTTTCCACTTATCAAAGAATTTCATGGTTTTTGGTTTCAACACATTTCTTGAGCAGAAAATCAGCATATTAGAATGATTTCTGAAGGATCATATGACACTGAAGACTTGAGTAATGATGCTGAAAATTCAGCTTTGCGTCACCGCAATAAATTATATTTTAAATTCATTCACATAGAAAAGAGCTTTTTGAAATTGCAATGATATTTCACAATATTACTATTTTAATTGTAATTTTAATACTTTTATTCAGTGGGGATGCATTAAATTGATCAAAATTGACACTGAAGACATCTGAAAAGAACCCTGAGAAGTCATGCACAGCACTTTTTTTAACATTGATAATAATCAGAAATGATTCTTGAGCAGCAAATCAGCATATTAGAATTATGATTTCCCCAAGGATCACTAAAGACTGGAGTAATGATGCTGAAAATGCAGCTTTGCACCGCAGGAATAAATTACATGTTCAAATAGAAACCATCTATTGTAAATTGTGATAATATCTCCAAATTTGAATATGTTTTTACCAAATTTTTAATCAAATAAATGCAGACTTGGTGAGCAGAAAAGTCGTGGCTGTGTTTTGTAGGTCTTTTCTCCTTCACACAAAGTCTCTAACGGATATGTCTCATCTGGCCTGCAGCCAGGCCCTCGAGACATTTTGACATCTCTCATCACGTTGGCTTCGTGCCGTGACTTTATCTGCTTCCGGTTTCCCGTGTAATGATGATTGCATCTATCTGTGAGTTTCAATTACAGGCGCTCTCTCACGCATGATTCAGCTCCCTGTGCGAACTCAGCAGAAGTGAAACTTGCATGTATTCCCATGTATATCAGTTGTGTCAGTGTGACCACAGATCTTTGTCATAAGGTCATAAACCCTTGAGGTGCTGTTTGGCTGTTGATCAATGTTATCCAGTAACATTTGAATCAACATTTTGAAGCTATGAATTGTTTTAGAGCAATTAATTGTTCACGATAAGACCAGAAACCTTTTAGGAAAGTCAGTTTTGTTTTCATTTTTGCTTTTGTTTGTTTAGAAAGTTGGTCCTTGTGGTTGGTGCAAAAGCATTTTCTAAGCCATTTCATCACAGATACTCAAAATATTGACTTTTGTGTTTTAAACACCATCATATAGAAGGATAAATCTTTTCGTTTTCTCTAGCACTTAAACCACTTCATGCTTAGACCTCCGTCCTCTCACCTTCTTCTCTGTGTCGCATATTGTGTCAATAAGTCTTCAGTTTCTTTTTCTGCTCAGACATCCACAGGAAGTCAGCCTCCCACACGCATATTCTGTTCTTCGGGCTCTAACAAACAAACGCCTGTAGTCGCGTCTATTTCTTGCCACTCGGCGAAGCCCGGAATTATACTGCCATGCAGTCCTGTATTTTGTGGCCATTTTCATGGAATCTTTTTTGGAGATCTATGTGAGATGGGTCATTATTGCGCTCAGTTATAGTGTTTTGAGGATTGGCGGCGGTGCGTGGATATGTGAAGCTTTTCTCAAAAGCGCAAATAGTTTGTGCCGGAACTTGACCCGCAATGTTTGTCTGCCATAATAAAACAATTCTTGGGTTATTGTGCATTTTCATGCAGCGCTGTGGCGTTATAACAATGGATGGAATTTTGTTTTCCATAATATTGTATCTGTTCCAAAATATAATTGCTGGTGGACGGCGTTATAAGACATCATAGACGGCCTGAAAATATTCTGTTCATTTCTAAGGCAATATGGTATCTTGATGTCTATTCCAGAATGCACTGTGATCAAAAACAAGTGATCCTTTAATTCAGCCAGGATGCATTAAATTGGTCAAAAGTGACAGTAAGACATTTATGATTTCTATTTTAAATAACTGCTGTTCTTTTGAACTTTCCATTGATCAAAGAATCATGAAAAAATGTTTCATGGCTTTTCTTTTCAACACATTTCCTGAGCAGCAAATCAGCAGAATGATTTCTGATCATGTGACACTGAAGACTGACGTAATGATGCTGAAAATTCAGCTTTGCATCACAGGAATAAATTGCATTGTAAAGTTCATTCACATAGAAAAGAGTTATTTGAAATTGCAATAATATTTCATAATATTACTATTTTTACGGTATTTTTAATTAAATAAATGCAGCCTTGGTGAGCATTAGAGACTTTTTCCAAAAACATTAAATCTCACGACCGCAAACTGTTGAATCATAGTGTATTCTAGTTTTATTTTCCACTGACAAGTCCTAAATTAAAAATGATCTGTTTTACCCAACATTTTTGTGTGCTATGTATTGAAATCCACGTGAAGTTGCTCCAAATCAGCCCTTTTTTAAAATTTAGATGGGAGTAGAAAGCTAAATATAGATTAAAACGCTTGATTTCCCATGTTTGGGTTGAAGTCCAGTTGACCTCGACAGCACCCACAATAGACTACATAAATGACTTCATTGATCAAAAATACAGTTATATTGTGAAATATCATTGCAATTTCAAATAACTCTTTTCTATGTGAATGCATTTTACAATGCAATTTATTCCTGTGATGCAAAGCTGAATTTTCAGAATCATTGCTCCAGTCTTCAGTGTCACACGATCAGAAATCAGTTAATATTTTTGTGGAAACAGTAAAAAATTTCAGTAAAAAGGTTCAAAAGAACAGCATTTGAGAAACCGTAACATTTTGTAACAATTATGAATGTATTTACTCTAACTTTTGATCAGTTTAATGCATCCTTGCTGACTTAAAACATTCATTACTTGAAAGAAAGGCCATAAGTCTTAAATGGTACAACAATATTTCTGCCGTTCCTAAAGCACCACCTGCTGGCAGAGAATGAATTTGCATTTCCAATAAGGTTGTCTGCTGTTTTTGTTCAGACCAAAGTGAAAATCAGCCAATGTTTTTACACTGCTTCTAAATGTGAACTCGGATATAGTCATTGTATATCTATTGACAAAATAAAATTTTGCTTTGACCTTAAATCTTACTAACAGCAAACTGTTGAATCATAGTGTATACTAGTTTTATTTTCCACTGACAAGTCCTAAATGAATTAAAAATGATCTGTTTTACCCAACATTTATGTGTGCTGTGTATTGCCATGTATGCATGTATTAAAATCCACGTGAAGCTCCAAATCGGCTGTTTATTTCAATTTAGATGGCAGGAGAAAGCGTGATTGTACATGTTTGGGTTGAAGCCAAGGTGACCTTGACAGCACACAGAATAAGTACTCAATCATATTACACGTTCCCAATGATTTAATGTTCTGAGCTTGATTTGATTTAGTCTGTTAAAGTTACAATATTAGCTCTTCATAGCTTTGCTCACCTGTTTTCTGGTGAACTAAACCAACATGGTTTCTTGTTTGCCTCTGTTAGAACATCAAATGGGTTCATCGTTCGTCTATTTTTCCAAGTCGTGACCTTTATTATTTACCCTTTAATTAGGTTTCACTGCTTCTGATGCATCTTTCCCCAGACGTGTGATCACGCTGTCTCCAGCTTTCTTCGCACGTTTTTAATTTGTCTGTCTAACAAGGAGCAGCTAAATGTGACGTGTAGATCTCCATGTTCAGAATTGAAAGACGGAGGTGTCTCTGTCTCTCTGCTTCACAACTTATTCGAATTCTTCGCAGCAGACTGCCGTGTATGTGGCAAACCTGGTGTATTTTCAGACATCCTGTGGCCGCTGGACTCGTGTATGTGTTATTCTGTTGCTCCTCGGCGTTCCCGAGCAGGATGCTAAAATTATAGCTGCAATGAGCAAATAAATGTTTACTAGTTACATTTAAAAATACACGCAAACAGAAGTTAAAGGGTTTTGCTGGAGCGTGAACGCCAGCAAGCTTGAAATGCTCCTTCTGTGGAGTAACAGCCGTAAATATCTCTCCAGCTGTTTGCATACAGATATGATTGCACAAGTCATTGGCCATTGTGTAGTGCGCTTTATCACTCTCATTGCTTACTGTTTCAGTCTTATTCATAAACACACAGAGCTTCCAAGTCTGTGTTGCCCTTTCAATGGACAAACTCCACATTGTTTGGCGATACTCAGGCGATACTGAGTCATATTGCGCTTATGATTTGCTAATAGCTTTAAAGACTTCAATTATTTGTGTTTTTTTTGTCTACAGTTTAGTTGAGGTTGAATTAACATTTGTGACCCATGGGTATATATGTAGCAATAGCCAAAAATGAATTCTATGGGTCAAAATTGTCAAAAATCATTAGGATATTAAGTAAAGATCATGTTCCATGAAGATATTTTGTACATTTCCTTCTGTAAATATATCAAGACTTTATTGTTGATTAGCAAAATGCATTGCTAAGAACTACATTTGGACAACTTTAAAGGTGATTTTTTTTTTTTTTGCACCCTCAGATTCCAGATTTTCAAATAGTTGCATTTCGGCCAAATATTGTCATATCATAACAAACCATACATCAAATCAACCGCTTGTTTATTCATCTTTCAGATGAAAAATTACCCTTATGACTGGTTTTGTGGTCCAGGGTCACATTTATGATTGAGCAACATTAACTGGATTAGCTGACTCCTTCCTAACTTGTTAATTTAGTCAGATGATAAAATTAAAATGCATGCTAATATATTAGCAAAACTTCTTTTTTAACGTTTTCATTTTAGTTTTTCTTTTTTCCTTTTTGCAAACTCCTTATTTAATTTGTTTTATGTTTTATTTTTTTTGTAAAAAAATGTTTCCATTTGAAAATATGCTTGACATTTGTGCAACTTCCTCAAGGAATTTGTATTTATTTATTTTTATTTATTTTTTTAGACGTCTATGCACTTTGAAGCCTCCTACTCAGCCGGACACTGTCCAAACATTTTGTGAGCAATGCAGTCTGGATTTGCCAATTCGCAGAGTTATTATCATCAGTAATTTATCATTTCATTGCGAAACTGAATGAAGGAAGTTTTTCCACAAGATCAGCAGCTTTCCACATTCTGTGTCTCTCTCTGTTCATCTTTTGTACAGTATAGACTCATCACTCATTGCAAATGCTACTCTCTTATCTTTCCAACACACGTTTTCCCTTTGGAACAGCTTTTGTCGAGTACAATAATTTCTTAGAAGTAGATTGATAGATCAATTTAAAATTCATTATCAAATCCTTTTAGCACCTTAATACACAATGCAGAGAATGTCTTGTTTGTCTTTGTGTTTGGTCTTTCATCAAAACATAATAACTTGCTCTGCTTTTCAAATTACTTTGACCAAAAATACAGTAAAAACTAGGGCTGCACGATACATCGTTTCAGCATCGTCATCGCAATGTACGCATGCACGATAGTCACATCGCGGCAGTCACGATGCTGCGCAAAATAAAAATAAAATTATGTGTGTCTGATTTAAAAATTTACTTTCTATATCTCTAAACTTTCTATTCACGGATCTATATTTGTCTAATATAAAGTAATTAACTCATATTTAAGTGTTCTTTAAAAACTACAAAGCACACATTGCTTCACCTACTTCATGCATGCAGTCTCTGCGTGCGCACATACTCTTTGGTGCGGATGACGAAATGAGCGCGGGACGGGAGAAAAGCGCCGAAATGGAAGATTTGGTCGCAAAAAGAAACACAACGTCGGTTGTATGGGAGTATTCTGGATACAAAAAGGATGATGCTGACCAAAAACAGGTGCTTTGTCGGGAGTGCCTGGCAGTTGTTGCCACAACTCGCGGAAACACTACGAATTTGTTTGACCATTTAAGTCAGCACCATAAAGCACTGTATGACGAATGCAACACCAGATCAGATTGCAGTCCAAAGCAAAAAACTATTTCGGATGCGTTTGCCAGTGTGACGCCTTACGAGAAGGGCTCTAAGCGACAGAAAGATGTCACTGATGCTATTACATTTCACCTCGCGAAAGACATGGTACCAATAAACACGGTCACCGAGCAGGGTTTTACAAACATGATCCGCTCGCTTGACAAGCCTTACGTTATGCCGTCACGCACTTATTTTTCTCAAATTGCCATCCCAGAGCTGTACAACAAATGCAAGGCACAAGTGGAATTTTATGCAGCAACAACCGCTTCAATGAGTAAATTAATGCATACAGAAGCACCAAATTGGTGTATTTGAATATTTATATTTACTTTATGCAACAGATCTGAGAAAGAAGCCAATTTTTTATAGAGTTGTTGAAAAGTTTAATCTTTTTCGTTAGCTGATGAGCAACACTTGTTTTACTTTGGCTAAACAAAGTATGCAAAACGCAAAAAAAAAAGAATCTTCTGACATATATATATATATATATATATATATATAATTTTTTTTTTTTTTTTTTTTTTTTCAAATTTTGTCACAAAATATATTTACTAATCTGTTTTCAAAAAAGAAGTTGTTGAATAAAATGTTAAATTACTTATTTTGTCGCTCATGTTAATTCCTTAATGTGATAATGAAGTGTCCTCTTTTCATTCTCAAAATGAGTTCCCTTTCATCAGGGTAAAAGCAACAATCATTATTAATTTCATAACATAGTTTGACTCGCCTTATTCACTGTCAATTCAGGCAAATCAAGGCTCTACTGTTTATGAAACAACCCAAAATAAGCTTTAAAAAGTATTTTATTTCAGGGTTTTGATTATACTTTTCAATTTTTTTATTCTTTGAAAATGCTCACAAAATTATCCCAATTATTTTTGAATTATTATTTGATTTTTAAGCAGTTCAAAACACCTGATGAACATAAAGGAATTTGTACACATCGCAATGTATATCGCAGGAAAAAAATATATCGCAATGTAATTTTTTCCCAATATCGTGCAGCCCTAGTAAAAACTGTAATACTGTGGAATATTGCAATTTCACATAACTCTTTTTCATTTGAGTATATTAAGGTGTTCAAGCGCGTAGCGCTGAAACCCTATTGTAGTTGTTAATATGGACACAGATCAGTGATCTGTAATTTTTGGGTTTTTGGGAATTTTTTTTTTTTGCAACTTTTGAACTAGTTCTAGGTTTTTCGCCTAATCGGAACTGAACCAGTGCAGAAAGATTCTCTGGAGGGTGAATATCTATAATTATCAAAAAAAAAGAAAGTTGAAATTTTGACGCACCGTTGTAAAAGGAAGACAAAACGTTTGAAAGGGGCAGGGCCACTTTTAGTAAAATGCCTATAACTCCTGAACGAAATGAGATATCTTTGCCAAACTCTGAACATTTTTATAAGAGGTCAATCGCAGGTCACAGGACAAATCATAGAGCTTGGCCATAAAACATAAAGGCTATACCTATGCATCCATTTGTCCTATCAACATGATAATCGCTGTGCACGGTCTTGCTAATTTGAAAGAAATCAGCCACTGGGGGCGATATCACACTTTTCCAGGGGCTTAAATGATTGTGCCTTGCACGTTTTTTGCACATATGTGCGATATTCATTTCATATGACAATACTCCTCATTCCGGACAGCTTTGCCTCTAGAACCACTGCTGTCAATCAAATCGTTTGTTGAAGATGCAATGATTAAGATGATGCAAAAAACCTACTTTTGCGAACTAGTTCTAGGTTTTTTACTCAATTTGGAAAAAACACTGCAGCACAATTTTACTGGACTCTCTAGGCCAGGGGTGTCAAGCTCCGGTCCTGAAGGGCCGCAGCCCTGCAGAGTTTAGTTCCAACCCTGCTCTAACGCACAAACCATGTAGCTGTCAAACAAGCCTGAATTACTTTATTAGCTCGATCAGGTGTGTTTAATTAGGGTTGAATCTGAACTGTGCAGGGCTGTCTAGGCCAATAATTATCAAAGAAAATGTTGAAATTTACCCTTTGGGAAGCTATAATGGGGTCGTTTAGAAAAGGGGCCTGTCTGAATTTACCCAGAATCCTATAAAGTCGAAAGGAAAGCTCAAAACTTCATGAATCCTGGAGAGCACATGCGATGGGTGATTCTAAACAAGCATGCAAAGTTTTAATGAGATCGAACCACAACTAGCGCTATAACAGTCATAATTGTAACAAAACATAATATTTTGATGGCAAATTACCTGTATTTGCAAAAAAAAAAAAGGCTTGATACATAATGTTTTTTTTCCTATGTGCTTAAATGCCTTAAAGCACTTTAACTATGGTAATCGCTGCCTGCAGCTGTATTTTAAAATATAATTTATTTCTATGCTGCATCAATTTGCAGCATCAATACTTCAGTCTTCAGTGTCACATGCTCCTTCAGAAGTCTGTTAATATTTTTGTGGAAACCGTGCTACTTTTTTTTTTTTTAAGTCTTTGAATAAAAAGTTCAGAGGAACAGCATTTATGAGAAATGGAAACATTTTGTAACATTTATAAATGTCTTTACTGTCACTTTTAATCAGTTTAATGCATCCTTACTGAATAAAAGTATTAATTTCAGTAAATACGGTAATATTTGCAAAAATTATTTATTAAAACATATATCAATTGGCAAAAGTCGATTTAGCTTTGGCCTTCAAGTAAGCACCTTTAATAGTTTTGCATCCAAACCTTGTCCAAAGTCTTGTCAGAGTAAAGCAGGATTTGTATGCAGCACTAAGCGTACGGTCGGCTCTGCGTGGCTTGAGTGGAGTTCTTGTGGTTTTGGCGTCATTTCCATGCCAACAGGCAAACATGCCAAAGCCCAGCTAATGCGAATGAAAACCAGCAGCATCTGTTTCCTA
>NW_027394572.1:0-15806 GCF_049309525.1 Garra rufa | reverse complement strand
AAAGGTTGTCTTGACTAACTTTTTTTATCTGGTTAGCATTTGTATTACTAACATACGGACTGTATAAAGCACATAATAATGGCTTATTCTGCAGGTCTGTATTTTAGATCCACCTCATACCTAAACTTCACTGTAAAAAGTTTTCACCAGTTTCATTTACATTTACATTTACATTTATTCATTTAGCCGACGCTTTTATCCAAAGCGACTTACAATTGGGAATACAACAAGTGATTCATCCTAAGGAGGCAGATCAACATAGGAAGTGTTCAAAAATACCATATATCAGGCGTTGTTAGAAGAGTGCAGGCTAGAAGGAGAAGATCAAGAAAGAGAGGAAAAACAGGCTAGAAGGGAGGATATATATTTTTTTTTTTTTTTTTTTTTATTTTTTTTTTTTATTGAGTCAGATAGTGTCGAAAAAGATGGGTTTTCAGCAGTCGTTTGAAAGCTGTTAAGGAGTCTGCATTCCGGATAGGGGTGGGAAGATCATTCCACCAGGCAGGAACGTTGAACGAGAATGTTCTGGACAGTGATTTCATGCCTCTCTGTGGTGGTACAATGAGGCGTCTTTCACTAGAGGATCTCAGTCTTCTGGAAGGAGTGTAGATGTGTAGTAGTGAATGGAGGTAGGCAGGTGATGATCCGGTGGCTGTCCTATAGGCCAGCATCAGTGTCTTGAATTTGATGCGTGCTGTAACCGGTAGCCAGTGCAGGGATATGAAGAGAGGTGTAACATGGGCCTTTTTGGGCTCGTTGAAGACCAGTCGTGCTGCTGCATTCTGAATCATTTGTAGAGGCTTGATTGTACATGCTGGAAGACCAGCTAAAAGAGCATTGCAGTAGTCCAGCCTGGAAATGACCAGGGCCTGGACGAGGAGTTGTGTAGCATGCTCTGTTAGGAAGGGCCTGATCTTTCTGATGTTGTACAATGCAAACCTGCAAGATCGAGCGGTCTTAGCTATGTGGTCTTTAAAAGTCAGTTGGTTGTCAAAGATAACACCCAGATTTCTGGCTGAAGTTGATGGGGTAATTGTTGATGAACCTAACTGGATGGAGAAGTCATGCTGTAGAGATGGAGTGGCAGGAAAGATAAGGAGTTCCGTCTTTGCTAGATTGAGCTGTAGATGGTGTTCCTTCATCCATGCAGAGATATCCGCTAGGCAACCTGAGATCCGTGCAGCTACCGATGGATCGTCTGGTTTGAAAGAAAGATAGAGCTGTGTGTCATCAGCATAGCAATGGTAGGAGAAGCCATGTGCCTGTATGATGGGGCCCAGAGATGTAGTGTATATGGAGAAGAGGAGAGGTCCAAGAACTGAACCCTGAGGAACCCCAGTGACCAGTTGATGAGTTTTGGATACCTCGCCTCCCCAGGCCACTCTGAAAGACCTACCAGAGAGGTAGGATTTGAACCAGCGAAGTGAAGTCCCTGTAATACCCAGCATTGAGAGGGTGGACAGGAGGATCTGGTGATTCACAGTGTCAAAAGCTGCAGATAGGTCCAGCAAGATGAGTACCGATGATTTGGACTCAGCTTTTGCCGTCCGCAAGGCTTCAGTGACAGACAGTAGCGCAGTCTCAGTTGAATGGCCGCTTCTGAACCCTGATTGGTTAGAGTCCAGTAGATTGTTCTGTGAGAGGAATAAGGATAGCTGGTTGAAAACAGCCCGTTCCAGTGTTTTTGCTATGAATGGAAGGAGGGAGACAGGTCTGTAGTTGTCTATGAGTGAGGAGTTAAGTGTAGGTTTTTTGAGCAGTGGGGTTACCCGGGCCTGCTTAAATGTAGTGGGAAAAGTGCCTGTGAGAAGAGATGTGTTGATGATGTGTGTGAGCGCCGGTAGGGTTGTAGGGGAGATTGCTTGGAGAAGGTGTGAGGGGATAGGATCTAAAGGACATGTCGTCGGATGGCTGGAGAGGAAAAGTTTGGTTACTTCTGCCTCCGAGCAAGGACAGAAGGAGAAGTGGGGGGTTCCAGCCGTGATTGTGGTCAATTTTAGTTCCTGTATGTGTGGAGCTGAGAACTTATTATTGATCGATGTAGTTTTGTCTGTAAAAAATGTGGCGAAATCATCAGCTGTTATAGAAGTTGTGGGAGGTGGTGGAGGGGGACAAAGCAGTGTATTAAATGTTTTGAAAAGGTTGCGTGCGTCCGGGGAATTGTTGATCCTGTTGTGGAAGTATGAAGATTTGGCTGTATGTACTTGGGTAGCGAAAGATGAGAGCATAGACCGATACATACTGAGGTCGGATGGATCCTTAGATTTGTGCCATTTTCTCTCAGCTGCCCTAAGTTTGGAACGATGCTCACGAAGAACATCGGATAACCAAGGGGTTGTCGGAGCAGATCGTGCTGGCCTGGAGGAGAGAGGGCATATAGCATCTAGACAGGAGGTAATAGTGGAGCATAAGGTGTCAGTTGCTGCATTAGTGTCCAGGGATGAGAAGTGAGTAGGAGAGGGAAGGGAGGAGGATACTAAAGAAGAAAGATGGGAGTGTGAGAGAGAGCGTAGGTTTCTTCTAAAAGTAACAGGTAGAGGGGTTGGGAGTGCACAAGTAGCAAGATGTAGGTCAAATGTAATGAAGAAGTGGTCAGAGATGTGTAGGGGTTTGACCACAATATTGTCTGAAATACAATTTCGCATGTAAATGAGATCAAGTTGGTTGCCAGATTTATGAGTGCATGTAGTGATAACACGTTGTAGATCAAATGAAGCTAGAAGTGAATTGAAGTCAGCAGCATAGGGTTTGTCAAGGTGAATGTTGAGGTCCCCAAAGACTAGAAGTGGGCTGCCATCCTCTGGAAACGAGGACAGCAGCCCATCCAGCTCTTCTAAGAAGATGCCAAGTTGAGTAGGAGGGCGGTAGATTACCACAATGTGGAGTTCGATAGGAGATGTTACAGTGATTGTATGAGATTCAAATGAACTATAATTGCATAGAGGAGAATGGGTTGAGTATTTCCAGTTGTTAGAAATAAGAAGTCCCGTCCCCCCACCCCTTCCAGTCTGACGAGGGGTGTGAGAGAAGGAAAAGTTATTAGAAAGAGCAGCTGGGGTTGCAGAGTCTTCTGGACGAATCCAGGTCTCAGTCAAGCCTAGAATGCTCAAACCAGATTGCACAGAAAATGCTGAAATGAAGTCAGATTTGTTGACAGCTGATTGACAGTTCCAGAGTCCAACCGTGAAAGAGAAAGGTTCAGTGGAAGAAGTGTCGATAGGACGCAGGTTAGAAATATTGCGTCGACGTGTGCGTGTGATATTAGTGCGGTGTGAAGAGACCACCGGAATGAGTTGGAAACACATGATAGAGGAGGACAGAAAGAAGAGTGAAATAAAGGAGAGGAGTACTTAAGTGCGTTGTCGGTGTCGTTGCTCGGAGAAGTCGCGCAGGAAAAGCCGCAGTCTTTACTCTCGTCGGTCTTCACGCGAGGAGGCTGAACGCTTCCGCTGACGCTTCAGCGTCAGCTGTTCTGACGCAGTTAAATAGACAACCAAACAGTGCTTCAATGATAAAAGCTACGGACGCCTCCTAGGCTCAGTGAGCCGCGAATGTCTCGCCCGCACGCAAAATGGCTCAATCGAAACTCAAAAAGCAACAGCTTCGCACTTGTAATAGCTCCAGAAGGGAACGATATGACAAAAACAAAAGCTTCCCTTGGCCGTACGCTCAGTTATCAATTTTAATGATTGCAATAAAAACTAGAATTTAAAGCAAAAACAATCGCAGGACAAATAACAGAAGAACACTCCTTTTCTAACAGTGAATAGATGTAAATAAAACAAACGAATAATTAAATAGAACAACAGAGTACTTTAAGAAGCAGCTCAAAATTAATATTAACGAATAAGTGAATAGAAACTACAGAGTGCGTTTTAGAAGCAGCTCAAATTTAATATTAACCAATAAGTAAATAGAAACTACAGAGTGCGTTTTAGAAGCAGCTCAAATTTAATATTAACCAATAAGTAAATAGAAACTACAGAGTGTGTTTTAGAAGCAGCTCAAATTTAATATTAACCAATAAGTAAATAGAAACTACAGAGTGCGTTTTAGAAGCAGCTCAAATTTAATATTAACCAATAAGTAAATAGAAACTACAGAGTGCGTTTTAGAAGCAGCTCAAATTTAATATTAACGAATAAGTGAATAGAAACTACAGAGTGCTTAAGAGAACAGCGGCTTAAAATTAATACTTAGGAATAAGTAATTAAACAGAAACGACAAAGTGCTTTTAGCAGCAACTCTAAGTAACGACCGCCTAGTGAAATAGTATTAAAGTAGACACTTACGCGCCGTCGTTCTTTCTCGTCTGAGGACTGAACTCACTTTCCCGCAGTATGGAAAGTAAGCAAACTATTTAAGCAGTATTCTCGCTAGCCACGCCTCCTAGGCTCAGTGAGCCGCGAATGTCTCGCCCGCACGCAAAATGGCTCAATCGAAACTCAAAAAGCAACAGCTTCGCACTTGTAATAGCTCCAGAAGGGAACGATATGACAAAAACAAAAGCTTCCCTTGGCCGTACGCTCAGTTATCAATTTTAATGATTGCAATAAAAACTAGAATTTAAAGCAAAAACAATCGCAGGACAAATAACAGAAGAACACTCCTTTTCTAACAGTGAATAGATGTAAATAAAACAAACGAATAATTAAATAGAACAACAGAGTACTTTAAGAAGCAGCTCAAAATTAATATTAACGAATAAGTGAATAGAAACTACAGAGTGCGTTTTAGAAGCAGCTCAAATTTAATATTAACCAATAAGTAAATAGAAACTACAGAGTGCGTTTTAGAAGCAGCTCAAATTTAATATTAACCAATAAGTAAATAGAAACTACAGAGTGCGTTTTAGAAGCAGCTCAAATTTAATATTAACCAATAAGTAAATAGAAACTACAGAGTGCGTTTTAGAAGCAGCTCAAATTTAATATTAACCAATAAGTAAATAGAAACTACAGAGTGCGTTTTAGAAGCAGCTCAAATTTAATATTAACGAATAAGTGAATAGAAACTACAGAGTGCTTAAGAGAACAGCGGCTTAAAATTAATACTTAGGAATAAGTAATTAAACAGAAACGACAAAGTGCTTTTAGCAGCAACTCTAAGTAACGACCGCCTAGTGAAATAGTATTAAAGTAGACACTTACGCGCCGTCGTTCTTTCTCGTCTGAGGACTGAACTCACTTTCCAACTTAAAAACTTAAGTTTAGCAGCTTCCTTAAGATTTTAAGTTAAATCAACTTAAGTCATTTAAACTCACAAGTTATATCAACTAATTTTTATTGTAATAAGTTAAAATGACGTAGTTTTAAGCTGATTTAACTTAAAAATGTAAGGCAGCTGCTGAACTTAGGTTTTTAAGTTGAATCTGGTGAACACTTTTTACAGTGTTAGCAACTAGCGCACTAACTATTAATGAACTAGTAAGAGAGTTTGATAAGGGAAAACTCTTAGTTAATAATGAATATGTGTTCCCTATTCTAAAGTGCTACCAGTTTTTGTTTTTGTTTTTCAAAATAACCCAATTCGACAAACACTGTAAAAAGTTTTCACCCGTTTCAACTTAAATAATTAAGTTCAGCAGCTGCCTTAAGATTTTAAGTTAAATCAACTTCATTTAAACTCACAAGTTATATCAACTCATTTTTATTGTAATAAGTTAAAATGACGTAGTTTTAAGCTGATTTAACTTAAAAATGTAAGGCAGCTGCTGAACTTAGGTTTTTAAGTTGAATCTGGTGAACACTTTTTCCAGTGTATACTCGCAGAACTTCTTCAATTTATTATGTGCCAGTTTTATCTCACTGGAAGAGCATGTCATTTGAACTCTTACCTTTCTATAAGATGCTTTTTTCCCCACAAAAACGTCTTATTTCTAAAATTCGAATTAACAATGTTATATTAAGCCATAAAAATGGAACAATGGATGAAAAGCAGCTCTACAGTTCAAAAGTTTGACAGGTTAGAAAATTGTTTTATGTTTTTCTGAATGAATTCTCTTCTGCTCACCAAGGCTGCATTCATTTGATCAGAACACAGTAAAAACAGAAAAAATGTGAAATATTATTACAATGTAAAACAGCTGCTTTCTGTGTGAATATAGAGTAAAATGTAATTTATTTCTGCAATCAAAGCTGAATTTTCAGCATCATTACTGCAGTCCCCAGTGTCACATGATCCTTCAGAGTTTTTGTATCTTCAAAAAAGATTTTTTTCCTGTATGTAGTTGCATTTTTATATATATATTTTTTTATTGCAGGCTTTAGATAATCTCTAAGAGCACATGTAGTTTTCTCCAATAATACATTATTTCGAGCTAGTCCGCATTCACCAGCTCTAGCGAATGCAAAGAAAGCAGTGTGTGTGAGACATGGATTGACAGCCAACGCTTGTTTCTCTCTCTAAGGAGGTAATGAACCACAGGTATGCATTTCTTTTCCTATTTTGTCAAAATTCCTATTGTCATCAAAGAGAGCGGCATTTACAGACGTTTACGTCTCAAGAAACCTGACTCAACAGCACTATTGTCTGTGCAGGAATCAAAGTAGTTTTGAATAGGCCAGATAATGGCACGATTGTCAAATCCGACAGATATTTGCAGTGAATGCCGGTGATTTCCAGATGATCTTCTGAGCTAGAGGTGGACAGGAAGTGCTTACGCAGCTTTTATGAGCGCATCAGTCCCACTGAGCTCTGGCTCTTCTGTTGATTCACATTCCCTCTTTCCCTCTGAGCGCTGAGCCATGATGGTGAGAGATTCCTCAGGAGAGATGGTTTCCGTCCCGCTCTGAGACCGTCAGCCAGCTCACCCTTGAGGAAAACACTCACGCCAGCGTTTGCACTTAAAACCTGGATTCACAACCTTCTTCCTACAAGATCATGCACCGCAGAACATGCTTTTCTTAGATTTGTTGTCTTGTTTCCAGCCAAAATGTCTAAAGATTCTTCAACCAAGAAGGATTTCTAAACAAAGTAAAAAATTATTTTGGCAAAATTAAGAATTACTTGTTTGAATCTTACTGTATTTCAAGCAGAAAACAAGATTATTTCTCTTACCCCACACTCTAAAAAATGCTGGGTTGTTTTAACCCAACTGTTGGGTTAAAAATTTAATTGAAAAATTTAACCCAACAGTTGGGTTAGTCCATATTTAACCCAAACGTTGGGTTAAAATAACCCAGCATTTTTTAGAGTGTAAGAAAAGCATTTTTGCAGTGTGTTTTAAAGCATATAAAGCAAATGCACTAGTCTTTATCAGCTTATCTTTTTACATATACTTTACAAAACTTTAATTCATCCCTTGATTTAAGCTCTGGGTTGAAGCACGCTCATATCCGCGGCTCATCAGTCTTCAGTCCGAGTTTCACTGTTTCCTCAGAAACTGCTGGAGGAACTGGAGCTGAATCAGTCGATTCATCATAAGATCAGATACGCCGCTATTTTGTCTGGTTTTGAGTTTGAGTGACTGTCTGGCATCTGAAAGTGGGTTTTGATTGAGTAGCTATTAGATCTGCAGACTCTAGTCTGATTTGATGAACAGGTTCAACTAGTTCCCCTAAAAGAACCAGTTCAAAAGAATGATTCGTTTGTGAACCAGCCATCAGTCCAGACTGGCTGGTAATAACGTTGACAATAATGGTCATAACGTTTGCTTCAAGGCTGTCTTATTTAGTATTTTTGTCTTGTTTCTAGTCAAAATATCTAAAAAAACGTAAATTAAGATCCGTTTACTAAATAAGCAAAATGACCTATTTAGTCTTTTTTTTTTTTTTTTAAGCAAAATGCACTTAATTTATTTTGTCTCTTTGGAAACAAAATTATCTGCCAGTGGGGTAAGTCAAATATTCTTAAAACAAGAGTATTTACCCTATCTTAACCCTTGTGCGACCTTATGGACATTTCTGTCCATTTGAGTTTAGTTTTTTGTTATACTGTAAGTGTGTCTGTGTTAATGACAACTGCATAAATCTCGGCTCAGGTGTTTATTTGATTGAAATTGTAACATTTCACCCTCATTTCCTTAAAAAAAAAAAAAAAATTTTACCCTCCGTACAAAAAATACTGACACTCAGGACCTTAAGAACAAAAATGTCCACATTGAAACCCATTAAAACCCAGGGCCATTTGACTATAAAATGATGCAATATTAGCTAATAGTCACACATTCTATCGGCAAGGCTTTAAATTGTACATTTTTACCATGTTTTACTAGATTGTGCCATTTTTTTTTTTTTTTCAAATTTGGCATATACTTTAAAAAAAGTCTAAAATTACATAACAAATATAAATGCCTCTGAATTAATGTTGTTCTTCACTGACACACCCAAGAATCTAATAAGCAAACAAAAAAAAAATCAGCTTAGCATTTAGTAGATATTACTAATCTTTGTAATTTTTTTTATTAAAAAACAAAAACAAAATGCAAACAAACCAGCATTTAAAGGGTTACAATTCTGAAAATCAGCAAATGTTTGGTATCAATGGATAGAACAGATGCTGGTTAAAAAATCCACATCAGTGAAAGTGGAAAAAAAATATTAATAAATCAAATTTTTATGACATTTTTTTTCCGTTTTGCACCTTTTTTAAACACACAAGGGTTAATTTAAGATTTTTTTATATACTGTATTTAGACTAGAAACAAGACAAAAATACTAAGTAAGATAGGCTTTTTTGCAGTGCAGGGATTACATTTGTGTTGTTTGCATTGCTTTTTTATTCTCAACAGGGGCAACCTCTGACTTGCATTTATGAATCACCAAAGATCACAGTTCCAGCTAAAAACTTCTTTACTTTCTACTTAAGAAAAAAACCTCACCTACATTTTGGATGGCCTGAGGGTGAGTAAATTAACAACAGACACTTTTATCCATCGCATTGTGCTCCACACTCTTAAAAATAAAGGTCTTCACGATGCCTTTAGAACCTTAAAGGGGTCATCGGATGGCCATTTTCCACAAGTTCATATGATTCTTTAGGGTCTTAATGAAAAGTCTCTAATATACTTTGGTTAAAAATTCTCAATAGTACTGTAAAAAAAACACCCTTTTACCATGTCAAAATCAGCTCTGCAAAATATCTGCTCATTTTATTGCATGGGCCCTTTAAATGCAAATGAGCTCTGTTTGCCCCGCCCCTCTCTGCTGAGGGATTACGAGCTGTAATGTTTACTTTAGCCACGTTTAGTCAACAAGCACATTATTAAGGAAGGCAATTTGCAAATTTGCTTAAAAAAACCTTACCCTCACTAATGCTGTGGGTGAAGCTGCAGAGACTGTTTGAGCTCGGTGAGGGCGGGGCTAAGGTAAGACGCTCATGTCAATCAACTATGGTGGGAGGAGCCTCTGTCTTTGTGTCGTCACACCCACAAGAAGCTGAGAATGAGCTGATTTTAAAAAGGGGATATTACTTTTAAAGACTAAACAAACACCACTGGGTGGATTTTTATCATTGTAGGGTGGTTGTGTTCTTTTTCTTGCTTAGATTTTTTGTCTTGTTTCCAGCCAAAATATCTAAAAATACTTGAAGCAGGAAGGATTTTCTAGACGAGTAAAATTATTGCCTTGTTTTCAGTAAAAACAAGTCCAAATGAAGTGAGCTTTTGCTTGAAACAAGCTAAATAATCTGCCAATGGGGTAAGAAAAAAAACTTATTTCAAGCAGACAACTAGATTATTTTTCTGACCCCATTGGCAGATTATTTAGCTTGTTTTAAGCAAAAACTCACCTAATTTTGACTTGCTGTTACTAAAAACAAGACTTTTTTTTACTCGTCTAGAAAATCCTTCCTGCTTCAAGTATTTTTAGATATTTTGGCTGGAAACAAGACAAAAAATCTAAGCAAGAAAAACACTTTTTGCAGTGTGCCAACACACATTGATGTTCAAACCACCTGGAAAAGTGAGTTTTGCATCTGAAGAACCTTTCGGTTTCACAAAAAGGTTCTTTGTGACAAATGTGACCCTGGAGCACAAAACCCGTCTTAAGTCGCTGGGGTATATTTGTAGCAATAGCCAAAAATACATTGCATGGGTCAAAATTATTGATTTTTCTTTTATGTCAAAAATCATTAGGAAATTAAGTAAAGATCATGTTCCATGAAGATTTTTTGTAAAATTCCTACTGTAAATGTATCAAAATGTAATTTTTGATTAGTAATATGCATTGTTAAGAACTTAATTTGGACAACTTTAAAGGTGATTTTCTCAGTATTTTGATTTTTTTGCATCCTCAGATTCCAGATTTTCAAATAGATGTATCTCAGCCAAATATTGTCCTATCCTAACAAAACCATACATCAATAGAAAGCTTATTTATTGAGCTTTCATATGATGTATATATCTCAGTTTTGTAAAATTTAACCTTATGACTGGTTTTGTGGTCCAGGGTCACAAATAAGGTTCTTCAGAGTAAAAAGGTACACTGCAAAAAAATGCTTTTCTTACTTAGATATTTTGTCTTGTTTCCAGCCAAAATATCTAAAAATTCTTGAATCATGAAGGATTTTCTAGACAAGTAAAAATGTGTGTCTTGTTTTCAGTAAGAACAAGTCAAAATTAGGTGAGTTTTTGCTTAAAACAAGCAAAATAATCTGCCAATGGGGTCAGAAAAATAATCTAGTTGTCTGCTTGAAATAAGATTATTTTTATTAGCCCATTGGCAGATTATTTAGCTTGTTTTAAGCAAAAACTCGCCTAATTTTGACTTGTTTTTACCAAAAACAAGATAATAATTTTTACTTGTTCAAGTATTTTTAGATATTTTGGCTGGAAACAAGACAAAAAATCTAAGCAAGAAAAACACTTTTTGCAGTGTGCCAACACACATTAATGTACAAACCACTTGGAAAAGTGAGTTTTGCATCTGAAGAACCTTTCAGTTTCACAAAAAGGTTCTTTGTGACAAATAGAGTAAAAAGGTAAGAGATGGTTCTTTGCGGAACTAAAATGATTCTTCTGTGACATCGCTTTTTATTTTTAGGAGTGCACACAGTTACAATTGCCAATGTGGATTCGTCCTCTGAAGATGTCAGTGATCAGAAGTCTGTCCATCTTTATTTTCTAGCTGAAGCAGTGAGTTGGTAAGAGCTGTGATACAGTGGGGAGGCCCAGCTGATGTGGAGGTGGATGGGAACTCTAGAAGGTTAATTACAGAGCCGCGACCCGGAGGTCACAGAGCTCTCTGATAAAGCGGTGAGTCACGGTGGTTTGTGGAGCCGCTGGATCAGCTCTCTAACACACAGCAGCTCGAGACATCTGAGTGAGTCAGCGCTCATGTCTTCACACCGATACGCCAGACACTCACCGATCTGCAGCACAGACCCTGATGAGATTCTCTATCTGCTAATCATACTTCAGACTGACACAACGAGTCGGACTGCACCTTTGATGTCTTTTCCTGCTTCACACTTAATACTTAAATGCTTTCCAACGAAGGTCAGGCACAGAAAAGAGCCGTTCAGCCTGACACACACTCTGACAAAGATTCAACTAGATGAAAAAGTTCATCGAGACTGACTTTAAATTGGCTTGAGAAAGCCGGAGCGGAACGCATTTCAGTGATGGTTCCAGGTTCGACACGTTAGCCCATGCAAATAAAGTACTTTTGTAAATGAAAAAGAGTACTGTACTTATAACAGAAATAATGTAGTTTAAAATATGTGACCCTGGAGCACAAAACCAGTCTTAAGTCGCTGGGTATGTTTGTAGCAATAGCCAAAAATACATTGCATGGGTCAAAATTATTGATTTTTCTTTTATGTCAAAAATCATTAGGAAATTAAGTAAAGATCATGTTCCATGAAGATTTTTTGTAAAATTCCTACTGTAAACTTATCAAAATGTAATTTTCGATTAGTAATATGCATTGCTAAGAACTTAATGTGGACAACTTTAAAGGTGATTTTCTCAGTATTTTGATTTTTTGCATCCTCAGATTTCAGATTTTCAAATAGATGTATCTCAGCCAAATATTGTCCGATCCTAACAAACCATACATCAATAGAAAGCTTATTTATTGTGCTTTCATGTGGTGCACATATCTCAGTTTTGTAAAATTTAACCTTATGACTGGTTTTGTGGTCCAGGGTCACATATGTACTTTGTGCAATTGAATGCAATGTTTTCTGACACTTAGTTGCATGTTATATATTATAGTATAAATATTCAAACTAATCTATGAGTAATTATTATTGTTAGTGTACACTGCAAAAAAAAATGCTTTTCTTACTTAGATTTTTTGTCTTGTTTCCAGCCAAAATATCTAAAAATTCTTAAATCAGGAAGGATTTTCTTGACAAGTAAAAATTATTATCTTGTTTTTGGTAAAAACAAGTCAAAATTAGGTGAGTTTTTGCTTAAAACAAGCTAAATAATCTTATTTCAAGCAGACAACTAGATTATTTTTCTGAAAAAAATCTAAGCAAGGAAAACACTTTTTGTTCAAACCACATGGAAAAGTGAGTTTTGCATCTGAAGAACCTTTCAGTTTCACAAAAAGGTTCTTTGTGACAAATAAGGTTCTTCAGAGTAAAAAGGTACACTGCAAAAAATGCTTTTCTTACTTAGATTTGTTGTCTTGTTTCCAGCCAAAATATCTAAAAATTCTTGAATCAGGAAGGATTTTCTAGACGAGTAAAAATTTGTGTCTTGTTTTCAGTAAAAACAAGTCAAAATTAGGTGAGTTTTTGCTTAAAACAAGCAAAACAATCTGCCAATGGGGTAAGAAAAATAATCTAGTTGTCTGCTTGAAATACGATTTTTTTTCTTACTCCATTGGCAGATTATTTTGCTTTTTTTAAGCAAAAACTCACTTAATTTTGACTTGTTTTGTACTAAACACAAGATAATAATTTTTACTTGTCTAGAAAATCCTTCCTGATTTAAGATTTTTTTAGATATTTTGGCTGGAAACAAGACAAAAAATCTAAGTAAGAAAAGCATTTTTTGCAGTGCAGTCCAAAAGGCAAGGCATTGCTCCACAAGCAGTTAAAATATGCACAAATAAGTCATTTCTGTCAGCTCATGTCATGAGTAAAGCCTGTAAGTTTCACACTATCTCCACAAGGATACCAGAAAGGGAAGTTGCATGACTAAAGAAGTAGTCTTTCTTCTAAAAGATTTGAGTTTTACTAATTGCATGTTTTTGCACAGAATGTAGCATTGAAACACAAGTTTGGAAGTAGACTTGGTTGCACATTTGTGTGTTGGGCGTCTGATGTTGTTGGTCCTCTACAGTTGGGATCCGTCCAATGGCACGCCGCTTTATCTGGAGCCATTGGCCTCATCCAGGACGTCCACACGCGTCACGCTTTACTCGAAACCAGAAGCCGATAAGAGCCAGATAACGGCCGCATCTTCAAACAAAGAGCGAGGCCGAGAAAGACACACAAGGAACTGTGCGACAGCAATTATGGGCTGTAAAAGCGAAGGCCAAGAATTGACTGCTGCTTTATGACTTTATAACTATAGCCGGTTGAAAATATACACAGGTTCTTCCAGGGAAAATTCCTAGTTTTATAATAGGAGTTAATATGTTTGAATGATTAAACTATGCACTGCAAAAAATGCTTTTCTAGCTTAGATTTTTTGTCTTGTTTCCAGCCAAAATATCTACAAATTCTTAAATCAAGAAGGATTTTCTAGATGAGTAAAAATTATTGTCTTGTTTTCAGCAAAAAAAGTCAAAATCAAGTGCATTTTTGCTTGAAACAAGTAGCATTTTACTGCTAAATTAAAACAAGTAGCATTTTACAGCTAAATTAAAACAAGTAGCATTTTACAGCTAAATTAAAACTAGTAGCATTTTACTGCTAAATTAAAACTAGTAGAATTTTACTGCTAAATTAAAACAAGTAGCATTTACTGCTAAATTAAAACAAGTAGCATTTACTGCTAAATTAAAACAAGTAGCATTTACTGCTAAATTAAAACTAGTAGCATTTACAGCTAAATTAAAACTAGTAGCATTTTACTGCTAAATTAAAACAAGTAGCATTTTACTGCTAAATTAAAACAAGTAGCATTTTACAGCTAAATTAAAAAAAGTAGCATTTACTGCTAAATTAAAACAAGTAGCATTTTACAGCTAAATTAAAAAAAGTAGCATTTACTGCTAAATTAAAACAAGTAGCATTTTACAGCTAAAAATGCTTTTCTAGCTTAGATTTTTTTGTCTTGTTTCCAGCCAAAATATCTACAAATTCTTAAATCAAGAAGGATTTTCTAGACAAGTAAAAATGATTGTCTTGTTTTCAGCAAAAAAAGTCAAAATCAAGTGCATTTTTGCTTGAAACAAGCAAAACAATCTGCCAATGGGGTAAGAAAAATAATCTTGTTTTCTGTTTGAAATAAGATTTTTTTTCTTACCCCACTGGCAGATTATTTTGCTTGTTCTAAGCAAAAACTCACTTAATTTTGACCTGTTTTTTCTTAAAACAACAAAACAATTTTTACTTGTCTAGAAAATCCTTCTTGACTCAAGAATTTGTAGATATTTTGACTGGAAACAAGACAAAAAAATCTAAGCTAGAAAAGCATTTTTTGCAGTGTGAGGCATAGACAGTTGCATTCTATAAGTAGGTAAATAGTGTTGTTTTTCTGTGGCGTTAACGGTTTTGTTTGCTAAGCAGAACTGTTCGCCACTATTGCTCTGACTGAGGGTTAGAGATTTGCAAGGATGGAAATGCCAGCGACCACAAAATGAAACACAACACCACATTTCCGCCTTCAGCTGCGACAGACGAATTACTTGTCACTGAAATCCTGTCACATTGTGTCTGGTTATGACATGGTGTCATTTTTCAATGATAAATAAATCAGAGTACTCTTTTACCTTACATTTGCGTCATTCGGAATAATGCACCTGGCAATCTGGATGCTGGAAAGAGCCATGGCTTACCAGTTGAGGAAGTTCTTTGATGTAATGTAACATAATGTAGCGAATAAATAACTATTTCTAGGATTCAGCTTTAGTTTGAGGATCAATTCTCACTATTAACTAACTATTAAAGGAGTAGTTCACTTCCAGAACAAAAAAATGTTGCTTTTTGACAATCCCAGTCAAGGAAGAAGGGTCTTATCTAGCAAAACAATCGGCTATTTTCTAAAAAAAATAAAAATACAATTTATATACTTTTTAACCTCAAATGCTACATCACTGTTTTACCTTTTTTTTTTTTTTTTTTGTAAAAGGTGTTTGATCTTCTTTGCACGTTCGCTTTGTAAACACTGGGTCTCTACTTCTGCAGCGATGGAGGATGATTTTGAAGTTGGGGGAGAAAACGAGAAATTCAAGACTAAAACATTTCAGGATTTCTCTCCATATAGTGGACTTCTATGGAGCCCCAAAGTTTGAACTTCCAAAATGCAGTTTAAATGCAGCTTCAAAGGACTCTAAATCCCAGATGAGGAAGAAAGGTCTTATCTAGTGAAACGATTGGTTATTTCCTTTAAAAAAAATGGACAAATTATACAGTTTTTAACCTCAAAAGCTCATCTTGTCTAGCTCTGTGATGCACATGTGTACTCCTGTTCAAGACAGCTAGGGTTTGTCTAAAAACTCCTATCTTGTTTTCTTCCAAACTTCAAAATTGTCCTACATCGCTGCAGAAGAACTGACCCAGTGTTTCTGTGTTTACAGAGTGAATGTGCAAACACCCTTTACAAAAAAAGGTAAAACAGCGATGTAGAGCAATTTTGAAATTGGAGAAGAAAATGAGATTGGAGTTTTTTAGACGTACCCTAACTGTCTTGAACTGGAGCTAAGATGTTCATCCAAGATGTTCATGTCTTTCTTTCTTCAATC
>NW_027394571.1:0-15939 GCF_049309525.1 Garra rufa | reverse complement strand
TGGGGCGTCGAGGAACGCGGTGCGTTCGGACTCGGCCATTTCTGACAGCGTCAGCCACAGATGCCTCTCGGTTGTCGTAAGCGCGGCCATGTTACGTCCCATGGCTTGTGCTGCGGACTTTGTAGCGCGGAGAGCGAGGTCCGTGGCGCTTCTTAGGTCCGGCACACAGATCGCTTCAGAGCCTTCCTCATCCAGCTTTCGGAGGAGGTCAGCCTGGAAAATCTGCAACGTGGCCATAGTGTGCAACGCTGACGCAGCCTGCCCAGCGGCGGAGCAGGCTTGACGTTTGGCGACAGGCTTTTGAGGGCAGCGCCGACTTGGCACGCCGTCCAGCGACCGGCGGCATTGAGAGGTACCCTCTCTTCTCGGCGCTGTCTACAGCAGAGAACGCAAGAGAAGAGGAAGGGCGCACTCTCGTAGAGTGGGGGGCGCTCCAGGACTTAGCCAGTTCTTCATGTAGCTCAGGAAGAAAAGGCGCCGGTTTCGATGCGCTTGAAGCGCGCTCCCCTTTTGGCAGGAAACAGCCGTCCAACCGGTTGTGAGCGGGCTGCTCTGGTGAGGACCACTCGAGGCCAAGGCTCGCCGTGGCCTGTGTGAGGATCCTCATCAATTCTGCCTCAATTGATGCTCTCGTACCTGACGGGGCGTGCGCGGGGGGAGCGAGGTCCGCAGAGCTCTCCCAGTCCTCACTGCACGACGCCAGAATAGAGCAGGAATCCTCCTCCTCCTCCATGACAGTCCCTTCGTCAGCAGCGTCCGAAACCGGCACTTTGAGTGGTGAGAGGATCGTAACATAGCCGCCTCTGATTGGCCATTGATATAAAGTAATCAACAGAAATGTCTGTGATTGGCTATTGAACGCTCTGAAAACGTACTCGGTTACTTACGTAACCTCGGTTCTCTCTAGAGAGGGAACGAGTACTGCGTAAGAAGTATCTTACGCTAGGGGAAAATCCTTTTCTGCGAGATATTGAAGCCAAAAATTATCCTTAATTTTGAAATAATGTAAAGCGCGTTGCAGCAGCATACAGACATAGGCGAAACAGCTTGCGCGCCTATTGGCTGCTCTGCGGCAACTGCAGCAGCCTATTAGAGCGAGGCCTGACGCGACGCCAGATCCAATGGGGGCATTTCGCGCCCTTTGCGTCGCTTCGCGCCCTTTTCGTAGCTTCCCGCCTAAAAGGGCGTGGTCTAGGCCTATAAATATCGCTCATAGGCAGCTATTATCTGGTTTTTCATCATCAAAGCAACCAGAGCGTGCGCATGCACGGCAAGATACGCAGTACTCGTTCCCTCTCTAGAGAGAACCGAGGTTACGTAAGTAACCGAGTACGTTCTCTTACTAGAGGGAACGAGTACTGCGTAAGAAGTATCTTACGCTAAGGGACCCAGTGTAAAACGCCGTGCATGCTGAGATCTGACACCAAAGACCCAAGGGCGAAAACCCGGGGTTCATACAGTTCATAATCACCTATAGAACTCACAGGGAGTCCGGGGAAGAGGGAGGGGCAACGCCGCACTCTTCCACATAGTGCAGCGTCACTCAGACGCTGATTAAACGTACATACAGGGCGGGGTTACGGCCTGAGCTGACGTAAGAATAAGGGTCATCACACAGTTTGCCCAGACACATCTTGTGCTATTACTTTCACTGTCGACCCTAGAGCTGTGCTCAGTAGACGCAGCATTCCGAGCTGATAACATCAGGTCAGACAACACTGAACATCTAGACTGACAGCAATCTGGCCTGTAAGGCGGGAACCTCCAGGTTGTAAAACCTTATAAATGTAGACGGAGAGGCCCAGCCCGCCGCCGTACAAATATCTTGCAAGGCAATCCCACTCGACCACGCCCACGATGAGGCCACGCCCCTCGTGGAATGTGCTCTGACACCTAGCGGGCACTGCTTGCCCTTGGAAGCATATGCCAACGCAATAGCATCAACTATCCATCTGGATAAGCTCTGTTTCGACGCGGCCAGTCCCTTGGGACGCCCGTAAAACGAAACAAAAAGCTGATCTGTCTGTCTAAAAGCAGACGAGCGAGACACGTAAGCTCTTAATGCCCTGACTGGGCATAGGAGGTTCGCGTCCGTTTCCTCATCATTGACCGGTAGGGCTGACAGCGCGATGACCTGTGCCCTGAACGGTGTGTTGAGTGATTTTGGAACGTAACCATGCTTGGGTTTGAGTATGACTTTAGAGTCATTAGGTCCAAATTCCATGCACGTCGCGCTCACAGAAAGTGCGTGCAAATCCCCTATGCGCTTCACTGAAGCGAGAGCCAGCAGAAACACAGTCTTAAGAGACAGGTATTTCAAATCAATCGTCTGCAGAGGCTCGAATGGTCCACCTTTCATGGCCTCTAGTACCACAGAAAGGTCCCATACGGGGACTGAGGGAGGTCTGGGGGGATTTAGTCTTCTAGCTCCCCTCAGGAAGCGAATAACTAAATCGTTCCTTCCTATTGACTGACCTAACGTTGCGCTCGAAAACGCCGTTATAGCCGCCACATAGACTTTGAGCGTGGACGGGGTTCTGCCCTTGTCCAGCAGCTCTTGTAGGAAGGAAAGCACCTCCATCACACCACAGTTAGTGGGTGACAAGCCGCGGGCTGCGCACCAGCCCGAAAACACTGACCATTTTGAGGAATAGAGCCGTCTCGTAGAAGGGGCTCTAGCCTGCGTGATCGTGTTTAATACTCCTTTTGGGAGTTCATCATATATTCGCTGGTGGCCCAGACATGAAGGGACCACAGCTCTGGGTGAGGGTGCCAAATCGAGCCGCTGGCCTGAGAGAGAAGGTCTCTCCTCACTGGTATCGGCCACGGGGCGGTGCTCGTCAGCTGCATCAGCGCTGGGAACCAGGGCTGGTTTTCCCAAAACGGCGCTATCAGCAGTATTGAACATCCTTTTTCCCTGACCCTCTCTATCACCTGAGGTAGGAGAGAGACGGGGGGAAAAGCATAGAGATGACGGCGGGGCCATTCGTGGGCCAGCGCGTCTCTGCTTTTTGAGTAAAATTCCTGACAGTGAGCGTTGTTCGGAGACGCAAAAAGGTCTACTTCCGCTTTGCCGAATTTTTTCCACAGTAGTTGTACTGTCTGTGGGTGTAGAGACCATTCGCCTGCTGGA
This sequence comes from Garra rufa, assembly GCF_049309525.1. Taxonomy (NCBI): domain Eukaryota; kingdom Metazoa; phylum Chordata; class Actinopteri; order Cypriniformes; family Cyprinidae; genus Garra; species Garra rufa. The sequence goes on along the minus strand of NW_027394571.1, from coordinate 12,806 downwards.
ACATTGTTCCTGGACAGTCTGTCTGGCCCTATGTTCAGAAGCCCCGGCACATGCGCTGCTTTCAGCGAGCGCAGGTTGCGCTGAGCCCATACCAGGAGGCGTTCTGCCAGTCTGTATAGGTTTTTGGACCTGAGACCGCCCTGGCGATTTATATAGGAAACCACTGACATGTTGTCCGAGCGGACTAGTACATGGTTTCCTTTTATTTGGGGACAGAAGCGCGTCAGCGCGTTCCGTACTGCCAGCATTTCGAGGCAGTTGATATGTAGGAGCTTTTCCCGTTCTGACCACTGGCCAAAAGACGGTCTGCCCTCGAGCAGAGCCCCCCATCCCGAGGTTGACGCGTCCGTAGACACCACTTTTACTCTCGAGAAAGTCCCCAGGCTTACACCTGACTGGTACCAGTCGACTGCTTTCCACGGCTTCAGGGCTGTGACACATTTCTGATTGACCGTGATACGAAGCCGACCGGGCGCCCACGCTTGACGCGGGACGCGCGCTTTCAGCCAGAACTGCAGTGGACGCATACGCAGCAGACCCAGCTGCAGAACTGATGACGCTGAGGCCATGAGACCCAGCATTTTCTGAAATTGTTTGAGCGGGACAGACGCGCCGCAGCGGAACGAGCCCGCTGTGCGCTGAATGTCTGTTGCGCGCTGTGGTGACAGCCGCGCTATCATTGACAGCGAGTCCAATTCTGTGCCCAGGAAGGAAGTTTTCTGACTGGGGGACAGTGAGCTCTTCGCCCAATTGACTGTTAGACCCAAATCCTCGAGGTGATCGAGTAACATGGTCGTATGCTGTACAAGCACTGAGCGAGACTGCGCTAGAATCAGCCAATCGTCCAAATAGTTCAGTATGCGCACGCCTTTCAGTCTGAGAGGAACGAGCGCTGCGTCCATGCACTTTGTAAATGTACGGGGTGCCTGGGACAAACCGAACGGCAGGACTGTGTACTGATATGCCTGGCCCTCGAAGGCGAATCTCAAAAATCGCCTGTGACGTGACGCTATCTGTATTTGAAAATACGCTTCTTTCAGATCCACTGACACGAACCAGTCTCCTTGGCGAACTTGCGCGAGGATTTTTCTGGTCGTGAGCATCCTGAACCGACGCTTCACCAGCGCTTTGTTCAGTTGCCTTAGATCTAATATGGGTCTGTGACCCCCGTCTTTTTTCGGTACCAGGAAATATCTGCTGTACAACCCTCCTTCGCTTTGAGTTTGAGAGAGGAGCTCTATGACCCCTTTGCTCAATAGTTTCGTCACTTCGGCTCGAAGCAGGTGTGCTGCTTCTGTCTGCATTGTGGTTTCGACGCGCGCTGTATAGCGGCGCGGGCGTCGGTGAAACTGTAGCGAATAGCCTCCTTTTATAATGTCCAGCACCCATTTCGAAACCCCTGGAAGCTTTTCCCATGCGTTTGCATGAATAGCTAGAGGTTGAATACGAAACGCGCTCCGTTCTATCCGTAACGGAGTGGTTTCGGAGTGCTGTGGCACCAGAGACGTGCTCGTGACATTCGAGGCGTGGGGCACGCTGATAGCGGGAACTATTATGTCTGTGTGTGGATGTGGTCGTGTGGCAACAGGCACATTTAACACACTGCAAACACCGTTCGCCTGCATGCACGTTAGTTTCGCTTTTACGGAAACCTTTTGACGTGCGTGATGTGATGTCTGTGGGTACTGTGAAGTGGGCACGTCTATCACATGTGGAGCGCAATCGATCTGAGCCGATTTTATGTGCGCAGGGTCTGTATGACATGTTGTGCTTGTGTGTAGAAATGGGCACTGAGTGGGCATTTTGACTACACTTGAAACACCATCGGCCGTGGCCGGTTGTGAAGCGCAATCGATACGAGTCGATTTTATGCGCGCTTGACCTGTGAGACAGGGTGTGCTTGTGTGTAGAAATGGGCACTGAGGTGTGGGCATTCTGACACGTGAAACACCATCGGCCGTGGCCGGGACACCAGAAAATACACTCTTTTTTGGATTTATCTGGGTAGCCGTGAAAACGGCTTTTGAGTACAGGCAAACGGGCGACAGAGCCGGTTTGTTGGCTGCAAAATACACTGGGACAGTCACATTTCTTGGAACTGAACGAGCAAATACCTTTGGTGGGGGTCCGGCGACAGCGGGACTCGTGCACCGTCTTTTTCCTAGCTTTGCTAGGACAGCTTCGGAGGTTCCGGCTTTAGCTCAATTCTGGGTCTCGAGCCGCGCCCAACGGGACGGCGGCCAGAAGAGCGAGAACGCGGTCTCGCGCCCTGCATTCGGTGACGCTGCGAAGCTGCTGCGGCGGGCTGAGGCTGAGGCTGGGTTCGTGAGTTCTGCGCGGGCGGTCTTCCACGGCCGGCAGCAGAACTAGAACGCTTCGGCAGGAAGTGCCTCATCGCCTGAGACGCTTTCTGTACCTCTGCGAATCTCTCTGCAAAATTCTTTACAGAAGATCCGAACAAGCCAGCAGGTGAGAGTGGGGCGTCGAGGAACGCGGTGCGTTCGGACTCGGCCATTTCTGACAGCGTCAGCCACAGATGCCTCTCGGTTGTCGTAAGCGCGGCCATGTTACGTCCCATGGCTTGTGCTGCGGACTTTGTAGCGCGGAGAGCGAGGTCCGTGGCGCTTCTTAGGTCCGGCACACAGATCGCTTCAGAGCCTTCCTCATCCAGCTTTCGGAGGAGGTCAGCCTGGAAAATCTGCAACGTGGCCATAGTGTGCAACGCTGACGCGGCCTGCCCAGCGGCGGAGCAGGCTTGACGTTTGGCGACAGGCTTTTGAGGGCAGCGCCGACTTGGCACGCCGTCCAGCGACCGGCGGCATTGAGAGGTACCCTCTCTTCTCGGCGCTGTCTACAGCAGAGAACGCAAGAGAAGAGGAAGGGCGCACTCTCGTAGAGTGGGGGGCGCTCCAGGACTTAGCCAGTTCTTCATGTAGCTCAGGAAGAAAAGGCGCCGGTTTCGATGCGCTTGAAGCGCGCTCCCCTTTTGGCAGGAAACAGCCGTCCAACCGGTTGTGAGCGGGCTGCTCTGGTGAGGACCACTCGAGGCCAAGGCTCGCCGTGGCCTGTGTGAGGATCCTCATCAATTCTGCCTCAATTGATGCTCTCGTACCTGACGGGGCGTGCGCGGGGGGAGCGAGGTCCGCAGAGCTCTCCCAGTCCTCACTGCACGACGCCAGAATAGAGCAGGAATCCTCCTCCTCCTCCATGACAGTCCCTTCGTCAGCAGCGTCGAAGCAAACGGCGGCAGACCGCGGCCATTTAACCTCCGAGACGGGGGGTGACGAGATCGGTGAAGCTGGCGGGCGAACCGGCGAGCTTTGTCGACTGAGGGGGAGTTCCGGAGCCCGCTGGGCACGGCGCTTTTTACGGCGCGACACCGCGGCGGGCGGGGGAGCAGGTTCAGCGAAGGATGCCACGCGAGTCCTCAGAGTCGCTAATGGCAGTAGTTCGCACTGAGGGCAGCCGCCCTCAGCGAGCGCGTTCACCGCGTGCTCCTCACCCAGGCAGGAAACGCAGATATCGTGGCGGTCCCCGTCACTGAGTGTGGCTCGACATGAGCCGCAAGAAGACATCTTTAGAAAGACGCTTTTGCTCTTTTGTGAGAAGTGTGTATTGCAGCGGCAACACACACTTATTTAATAAAAGGATATTAGCGCCGGAAAGCGCAGCAGGAAGGCACGGAAGGCGGCGTGGCCAGCAGCTTCAGTGGCTCGTCCCGCTGAGATGCTTGCAGTCAAACGGCGGCTTCTATCCGGCTCCAGCGATGCGTGTGCTTCGCGTGAAGGATGAAAAATCAGATAATAGCTGCCTATGAGCGATATTTATAGGCCTAGACCACGCCCTTTTAGGCGGGAAGCTACGAAAAGGGCGCGAAGCGACGCAAAGGGCGCGAAATGCCCCATTGGATCTGGCGTCGCGTCAGGCCTCGCTCTAATAGGCTGCTGCAGTTGCCGCAGAGCAGCCAATAGGCGCACAAGCTGTTTCGCCTATGTCTGTATGCTGCTGCAACGCGCTTTACATTATTTCAAAATTAAGGATAATTTTTGGCTTCAATATCTCGCAGAAAAGGATTTTCCCCTAGCGTAAGATACTTCTTATGCAGTACTCGTTCCCTCTAGTAAGAGAACACGTTTCTCCACATATGACTAGTGGATGAAAAGACCCGAACCGCAAATTGAAAGGATTTTTGTGAAGTGTTTTTGTCACGGATCTAAGCGTTAACAGACAGCGTCCCAGTCTATCCGTACAGTATGTCCACATGTTAAAAACTGAGGTATAAGCTGGCCTGCTATATGTTTTTATGTCCGACGAGAAGAACAAGACCGGTGTTGTGTAATATTCAGTTCCCGTGTAAAGCTGTTCCAATGGGCGGTGTTATCATGAATAATGTTCCGCGGTGGGCGTGGCTTTGTGAACTACGAACAATCGAGTGGAATGGAGTGCAGTGTCTCTTCTTCATCTTTTGTTTGATAAATTATTTTGTTAAGGTAAAAAAATATGATAACAAACAGCACGAATCGAAGACATTTCTGTTGATCCTCATTGTTGTTTTGTCGTTCAATTAAAAGCAGTGTCAGTAGTTGCGGTGTATTTTGCGTTTCATAACTGTCTGATTGCAGTTAAACTCAAATGTCGTTAGTTGCATGTTCGAATAAAGATTGTTAAATTAATGTTCTCTGGTGTTGTTTTGTGTTGCCTTTTGTCCTTCAAAATTTAATTTTGAGATGATTCATTTTGCAAATGAGAGATGTCGTTTATGGAGCATTAGAGCTAGAAGACTGAAAGAAAAAAAAATTATTTTAAATGTACTGCCCATTAAAGCCTTCCCTCTAGTACTCAAACACACATAAAGTTAACTTTTACAATTTTATGTATGCATAAATACTTGCAGCAATGCATTACACAGAATGCCTAGACATTTAAAATCAAATAGTGTGTAGACATACTTTTTTCTAAATTAAACATAAAACAACGACATTAAAGCATATTCTAAAGCAACATTCAAAGAGCAATTGCTGATTGACAGACCCAAAAGTTGAACACTGCCATTCCAGAGGTTCGATGCCAGAAATGAGTAAAGTACGCAGCTCTTGCCTGTGTAATTTTTAGAAAGCATGAAGACATGTGCTAGCAGTGTCATCTATATTTCTTTTATTTATTGTGTAGTGTCTTGTGTTTGTGCATCCAGAGAGAACATGCATTGTGAAAACACCTACTATTTGTTATTTAAATCACTGCAAGTATTTATGCATGAACAAAATTGTAAAAGTTAACTTTTCGTGTGTTTAAGTACTAGAGGCACAGCCTTTTAGTACATTTTTCTTCTCTTAAATGCTCCATAAACATCTCTCATCTGCAATCATTTTTTCATTGTTGCAAGGCTCTTGACCAAGAAAAAAAAAGGACAAAAGGCAACACAAAACAACACCAGAGAACATTAATTTAACAATCTTTATTCGAACTTGCAACTAACGATTTTTAAGTTTAACTGCAATCAGTCAGTTATGAAAAGCAAAATACACAGCAACTACTGACACAGCTTTTAATTGAACGACAAAAAAACAACAACAAAAAAATCAACAATGAGGATCAACAGAAATGTCTTCGATTCGTGCTGTTTGTTATCATGCACGTTAGCCACACGCAAAAACACTGTCATATGGCCATGATAAAGCGTTCTGATAAAGGCACATGCAAAACAAAAAACATTTTAGCCTTTTATGTGACATAAACAGCTGTACAACTGAAAAATCGGCTTTATTACCTTAACAAAATAATTTATCAAACAAAAGATGAAGAAGAGACACTGCACTCCATTCCACTCAATTGTTCGTAGTTCACAAAGCCACGCCCACCGCGGAACATTATTCATGATAACACCGCCCATTGGAACAGCTTTTCACGGGAACTGAATATTACACAACACCGGTACCTTTCTTCAAAGCGCATAGAAGGATTCAGTGTGTTTTAGTTTTGTCATCTTAATTAGGTAGTTATTTAATTTATACATATTTAGTGTAGGCCTATTTATATTATTCTTTTTTTTTATTCATTCTGATTTTCTTTGTTCTCAGAAGCGCTGCTCATGCGTGATAATTTGAGTATATGAATGCAGTTTTTGTTGTTGCTCTGTATATGCTGCTGTTTGCACGTTAAAATAAAACATTTGCTTGTATTTTTATGTATCATCACAGGTTACTCGTGCATTCTATTTTTCATTTTAAACGAATTTATTATTCTAATTTTATCAGTTAACGGTTAATGATCGGATAACGAGCAGCGGTTGTCGGTCAGGAAAATTAACCGAAATGAGCATCCCTATTGAAAACAGCAGATTTTTTTTCTAGGTTTCGGTTTCTTAAAAGAATGAATGTCTTTACCATCACTTCTGATTAATTTAAAGCATCCTTGCTAAATAAAAGTAGAAAAATACTAAAAAAAAAATACTAAATAAAAATAGAAAAGATACTGACTCCAAGCTTTTGAATGGTATAGTGCAGGGGTTTTCAAACCTGTCCTGGAGCCTCCCCTGCCCTGCACATTTTGTATGTCTCCCTTATTAGGCACACCCAATTCAGGTCTTGCAGTCTCTACTAATGAGCTGATGATTTGAATCAGGTGTATTAGATGAGAGAGACAAGCAAAATGTGCAGGGCAGGGGAGGCTCCAGGACAGGTTTGAAAACCCCTGGTATAGTGTATAATCTTACAAAAAGATAAAAAAAAAATATTTTTATTTCAGATAATTGCTGATCTTTGGAGCTTTCTATTCATTAAAGAATCCTGAAAACATTTACATATAGATAATAATAACAATAAATGTTTCCTGAACACCAAATCAGCATATTAGAATGATTTCTGAAGGATAATGTGACTGGAGAAATCATGCTAGAAATTCTGATTTGAAATCACAGGAATAAATTACATTTTAAAATATGTTCAATTAAAAAGCAGTTATTTTATATAGCAAAAATATTTCACAATATTACTGCTTTTACTGTATTTTGGATCAAATAAATGCAAGCTTGCTGAGCAGAAGAGACATCTTCAAAACAAAACAAAAAAACATTAAAAATCTTAAAAACTTTTGACTGGTAGTGTATAACAAATTAAAACTTATTAATGAAAATATTATCATTCATTTTGAAAACAATTGTAAACCTTTTGTGGAAACTGTGATCCATTTTATTTATGATTCTCTGATACAGAGAATCACTGATACTGATTAATTTCTTCCAAAAAATAAACACACTTTTGGAACAGTAGTATCTAAAACTCAAATGTTCTATAATAAATTTTAATAATTTTCCTGTAAAAACATTAAACAGCCAATTTGGCTAGTAACCAATAAATTGTAGACATAATAACCCAATTTTTGACCCTTATAGTTATTTTGATGTAGTCCTTGCAACACCTTCCCCATGTGACAATTTGCCCCAATGCCCTTTTGCATACAAATTTGAATGAATTAGTATTATAATAGCACTGTATTATTAGGACACATGTGTGACATTGACATACCTTGCAATAGTCATTGGTTTGTTAAAATTATATACAGGGCCCTGCCGGAATAAAACCTGAAAAACATAAACACCAAATCACATAAAACTAAAAGGTAGTGCAGTAACCATTAAAACAACAGTACACACTGTTCACAGGACATAGCATGTCTTAACACTTGCCTACATCTTAAGACATGACAACGCAAGACTTCCTGTCAAACAGTTTTCTACACCAGTGACATTCAAAGTAACAGGGAGTAGTGGGAGTGTCTCAAATCTCATACTTGAGTTCTTGACCTTTAACTGAGTTTAGTAAGTTCCTTACAAACACCATTGCGTATACATTATGATAAGAATATTAACACTATTACAACGCAAAACACTCGCACTCCTAATGTAAACCTAACGTAATGATATAAGGCAGTTATCTGTCATTCATTGGCTCACACCGGTGACCTTCATCTCTGTGCATCAGTGTGTTCGCTACCTGTGTCGCAGCGGTGGAACTATCTGTTCTTCTGTCCGCTGAAGCCGCATGAGTGAAAGCTCTTCTGCTGAACCCACAACAGCGGTCCAGTAGTACAGCAGCTCCAGTGCTGCTCCTCCAGCATCGGCTCCACGGCACCGCCATGCTACCCCAACGAATAGCAGCACATGCCCCGCGACGTCACGTTACCGAACAGCCGCATGAACCGGAAGCTACTCTCACGTAATGTGCTACTGGTGGAAGAGGGCCATTTTAGAAATAGAATAAAGTTTGCAGTTAACATGTAACGTTACGAGTTATGAAATAGGCGTGGTTTAGTGGCCCATAACTTGTTTCTAATTGGTCAGATGCGGTCATTCTAAATAATAATTACAGATGATGTTTAATGTTTATTATTATTATTATTAGTAGTAGTAGTAGTAGTAGCAGTAGTAGTAGTAGTAGTATTGTTGTTGTTGTTGTCTAGTTTTTTTTTTTCAGTTATACATAATTATGAAATATAATAAAAAAGATAATAAAATAAATAAATACTTACATATATACGTAAATAATTATAGCGATAATAAAAAAGTATTGCACATAAATAGTATGTTTTATTATTATCATCATCATCTATTTTATTGATTTCAATTATTTCCATTTTGATTATAAATAGTTACATATGTTAAAAAAAATTATAAAATACAAAGTTAATACAGTAAATAAATACAAGCCTATTTACGTAAATAATTATAGCAATAATAAAAACGAATGCCATATATAATATTTGCATGTTTATTATTGTTGTTGTTGTCTATTTCAATTTTTTTTATTTCAATTATAAATGATGATAAAATAAAATGAAAAGTTAATAAATAAATACAAACGTAAAAAAGTACGGCAATAATTTAAAAAAAGTTAATAAAATAAACAAATATTAAAATATATATGTAAATAATTATAGAAATAATAAAAAAATATTTCATGTAAATGTGTATTATTATTATTATTATTATTAGTAGTAGTAGTAGTAGTAGTATTGTTGTTGTTGTTGTCTATTTTTTTTCAGTTATAAATATTAGCAATAATAAAAAAGTATTGCACATAAATAGTATGTTTTATTATTATTATCATCATCATCTATTTTATTGATTTCAATTATTTCCATTTTGATTATAAATAGTTACATATGTTAAAAAAATATTATAAAATACAAAGTTAATACAATAAATAAATAGAAGCCTATTTACGTAAATAATTATAGCAATAATAAAAACGTATGCCATATAAAATAGTTGCATGTTTATTATTGTTGTTGTTGTCTATTTTAATTTTTTTCAATTTCAATTATAAATAATTATAAAATAAAATGAAAAGTTAATAAATAAATACAAACGTAAAAAAAATTATGGCAATAATTTAAAAAGTTAATAAAATAAACAAATATTAAAATATATATGTAAATAATTATAGTTTTACATATAAATAGTAACATGTTTTATTATTATTATTATTGTTATTATTATTATCATCATCATATATTTTAATGATTTCAATTATTTTAATTTCAATCATAGTTACATGTTAAAAATATTATATAAAAAAGTTTAATAAATAAATACAAGCCTATTTACGTAAATAATTATAGCTGTAATAAAAACGTAGGACATATATATACATATTATTACATTTCAATTATATTAAAATAAAGTTAATAAAATAAATTAAAAACCTAAATAATTATAGCAATAATAAAAAGTATATCATATAGTTACATTTATTATTATTATTATCATTAATAATAATAATAATAATATATTAATAATAAAAAATATATCATATAAAATAGTTGCATGCTTATTATTATTATTTATTAGTGTTGTTATTGTCTATTTAATTTTTTTATTTTAATTTAAAATGATTATAAAATAAAAATAATAAAATCAATCAATAAAAATGTAAATAATTATAGCAATAACAAAAAAGTATATTACATTTAAAATATAACATTTAATTAATCAGTTAAATGTTTATTATTATTATTATTATTATTATTATTATTATCGTTGTTGTTATCTATTTTTAATATTATTTAAATTAAGTTAATACAATAAATAAATAAATAAATAAATACAAGCCTATTTACGTAAATAATTATAACAATAATAAAAGTATATCATATAAAATAGTTGCATGTTTATTATTATTATTATTATTATTATTATTATTATTATTGTTGTTGTTGTTGTTGTTACATATTTTTTATTTCAATAATAATTATAAAATAAAAAATATTAAAATAAATAAATAAATGTATAGCAATAATAAATTATTATAATAAATTGTAAAAATAATAAAAAGTGTATAAAAAGTTAAATTTATTATTGTTATTATTATCATCATCATTAATAATAATAATAATAATAATAATAATAATAATAATAATAATAATAATAATAATAATATATTAATTAATATTATAAAAAATTATATCATATAAAAGATTTGCATGTTTATTATTGTTTTTATTATTGTTGTTTTCAATTTCAATTATAAATAATTAAAAAATACAAAAAATAAAATAAATAAATACAAACGTAAATAATTATAGCAATAATAAAAACGTATATAGTTAAATGTTTATTACTATTATTGTTGTTATTAATATTATCTATTTTTTATTTTTTATTTAAATTTCAATTATAAATAGTTACATATGTTTAAAAAATATAAAATAAAATTAAAAGTTAATAAAATAAATAAATAAATACAAGCATATATACTTAATTATAAAAATAATAAAAAATATATAATAATAAGGTAGTTGCATGTTTATTATTACTGTTAATAATAATAATAATAATAATCATCTGTTTTAATTATACAAATTTCAGTCACATATGTCAAAATTGTATGTAAAATATTATAAAATCAAATAAAAAGTTAATAAACAAATACAAACATATTTACATAATTAATTATAGCAATAATAAAAAGTATATTATATAAAATATTTACATGTTTATTATTATTATAATCGATAAATATAAATAGATTTGTGTTAACAGACAAAATAAATAATTGTAACAATAAATGTTATAATGATTAAAATAGGAATATAAAAAGCAAATAAAATAGTTTTTTATGACTTGGAAATACTGGTGATGAGATTTAACTTTAAACTGTTTGTTGTTATTATTTTCTTCTGTGATCATTATAACCTATTTGATTTCTTATTTCATAATTTTCATGATAAAGTTCTGTAAAGTTTCCATTTGTCCGTCAGGTTCTGAATCCATATGATAAACTGATTTATTCGGTTGAATTTTGTAGCATTCAATCATTTTCAATAAGACGTTTTGAGACAAACGGAGGAATCGGCTTTTTGAGCCGCAGAGCGCCCCCTGGTTTAAAATAGCAGAATTGTTCGTGTAACATAGGAAATACTACTCACATTCTCCTTTAGTTCCGTGATGTGTTGAAGTACGGATGCAAGTAACTTTATATTTGTGAGATTGATGTAATGACACAACATGCTTTCACATTGTTTTTATTCTTCTCGGTCGTCGCCGGCACTACATGTAGGGAGGAACAAGATTTCTGTGAGAGTAAAAGCTGTAATGAACGACAGTTTGAGCAGAATCACTTTTATACCAATGTTAAAACATATGGAGAAATACCACTGACATTATCACATAAACTTTTAGGTAAGCTATACACTATGAGTGTCAACATGCTGTTTTACACCGTGACTGTTAATGAATCACTTCATGTGTGTTTTACAGATGCTCTCCCTCTTGATGAGGTTGACGGTAATTTTATTCGTACAGTGAAGGGATGTGTGTTTTCAAAAAGTCAGCCCACCCCTCTGAAAGAGCCCCTGATATTGGCCGCTGTATCACAGGTAAATAAATCAGTACAGAAAACAAGGGTCAAAAGTTTGGTCACATCCACCCATTCTTTATTACTATTCTTGATCACATTTTAAAATAGTAGGCTACTTAAGTCGTCATCGTAATTTAATTTATGCACTTGTGAAAACGAAATTATTAGGGCTGGGACACGATTAATCGCGATTAATCGCATCCAAAATAAAAGTTTATGTTAACATACTAAATATGTGTTTACTGTGTATATTTATTATGTATATATAAATACACACACATACATGTAAAGCCTTTAAAAAATACTTATATGTGTGGATAGTTATATTTGTATTTAATTTAGATTATATATAGAATTATAAATATTTTATTTATTTAAATTTAATTTTTATTTTCAGTTTTCTTTAATATACATGTTTGTGTGTGTATTTATACATACATTATATATACACACAGTAAACACACATTTAGTATGTTAACATAAACTTTTATTTTGGATGCGATTAATCGCGATTAATCGTGTCCCAGCCCTAGAAATTATATTCACAAGCATTTAATTTATTATAAAGATTTAGTCAGTTACACAAATACGTTTTCAGCTAATCAACTCAAATACTCAAAGTACCACCACAGTATGTTTTTGTTTCCACATACAGTGCCCACCACTAATATTGGCACCCTTGGTAAATATGAGCAAAGGTGGATGTGAAAATAAATCTGCCTAATTTATCCTTTTGCTCTTTCATTCACAAAATTCTAACCTGTCATTGAAGTAAAACAATAAACCGTGGAAGTGAAATCTCATTATGAAATAAATGTTTTTCTCTAGTTCATGCTGGCCACTATTATTGGCACCCAATTATTGCAACGTCCTTTTCCCAAGATAACAGCTCTAAGTTTTCTCCAACAATGTCTAATGAGTTTGGAGAACACCTGACAAGAGATCAGAGAC
>NW_027394570.1:0-16042 GCF_049309525.1 Garra rufa | reverse complement strand
CATAAATAAAGCAAAATAAAATAATACTGTATTTAAGATATACTTGTTTGACAGGAATTGCATTTGCCTTTCAAGGAAATTACTAATATGTGTACATTGACGTATAATGTTTAATTACATATATATATTTTTATTTTTCAGAAATAAAATAAAGTAAGTATTAATGACGCATGTTTCATAAATAAAGCAAAATAAAATAATATTGTATTTAAAATATACTTGTTTGACTGGAATTTATGTTATTTGGTTTCAAGAAAATTATTAATGTGCATACATTAACAATGTTTAACTACATGTATTTTTTATTTTTCAGAATCAAATAAAATAAAATAATAAGAGTCCTCTGTGTGGCCACTAGATGTCAGCGGGCCGCTTTTTTTTGAGACTGTCGCAAAACAGAACGCCGCAGACGCGCGCTTTACGGCATACATGTGCTTCCTGCGCTCTTCCGTGTCCTTCACCTCTCCACATCGGATCCAGGGACGATCTTTGATTAAATCAGTTTGAAATCATGCCTAAACTGAGCAAAGACAGCAAGCAGCGGCTGCAGCAGGTGTTCCAGTGCGGCCAGTTCATCATCCGCTGGGGCTTCATCCCCACAGTGCTTTATCTTGGTCAGTAAACCACACTCACCGCACGAGACGAGGCAAACACGCCTGTTTACATCATTATTAGGACTGATTTGTGTTCATACGAGGCCTAGGATGGTTTCTGAAACATATTTAGCCTTTGATAAGCCAAATATCTATATTATTAGCGAGCAAATCCGCAATAATATGATTTCTGATGAATCACGTGACACTGAAGACTGCCGTAATGATGCTGGAAATTCAGATCTGCAGCTCTTAAAAAAAAAAATTATTTAATAAATAAATTACATTTTGAACAGATATTAACAGAGACAGCAGCTGTTGAAATTGTAATATATTTTACAATTTTTGCTGTAATTTTAATCTGCTTTGGTAAACCGAGAATAGGTGCAACACTGCATTGTTTGCAGATTAAATGCATATTTACTTCACAGAAACATGAAAACAATGTGCATTTAACATTAACAAAACTAAAGGTAAATATTAAGGTGATTACGTAAGCCAATTAAACACACATGTGTAGTTTCAATCGAAATTATTCGACCCCTTTGACCTGCAATGTGTTTTGGTGCACTGCTGAGAAAATATTTTTATGAAGCATTTCAACAAAAGCATCAGTAAACTATTATAAAAAGTGAATTATTGCACATTTGAGTGATTCTGAGGCGTTGATAAAAAGTGAAAGAAATCAAATTGGCTCTAAACAGTCGTGTATAAAAATTATTCAACCACCAGGGGGTTATCAATTATTAAATTTTTCTGTTTCAAATAAATGCTGTACTTTTTAAACACTTTTTATTCAGTAAAAATTCCTGAAAAAAACAAAACAGTTTCCAAAATTGATAGTCATGTTTGTTGAGCAGCAAATCAGCCAATTAGAATGATTTCTGACGGATCATGTGACACTGAAGACTGCAGTAATGATGCTGAAAATTCAGATCTGCATCACGAAAATAAATTGCGTTCTAACAGATATTCACATAGAAAACAGCTATTTGAAATGGTAATATGTTTGACAATTTTAACTGTAATTTTGATCTGCTTTGGTAAACAGAGAATAGATTGAGCAATGGCTGATACAATTTAAACACTGAATTTTATGCAGATTAAATGCATATATATATTTTTACAATGCTTCTGCAATTTTTTTAAAACACTTTTTATTCAGTAAAAGAAAAAAACTGTTTCCAAAATTGATAGTTATGTTTGTTGAGCAGCAAATCAGCCAATTAGAATGATTTCTGACGGATCATGTGACACTGAAGACTGCAGTAATGATGCTGAAAATTGAACTTTGATCACAGAAATAAATTACATTTTAACAGATATTCACATAGAAAACAGCTATTTGAAATAGTAATATATTTTACGATTTTTACTGTCATTTTGATCTTCTTTGGAAAACGGAGAATAGATTGAGCAATGGCTGATATAATGTAAACACTGAATTTTATGCAGATTAATAAATGAAATATTAAGGTACATACACAAGCCAACCACTCACAGACAATTGAAATGATTCAGCCCCTTTGACCTGCAGTGTATTTTGACGCTGAGAACAGTTCAACAAAAGCATCAGTAAACTATTATAAAAAACTGAATTATTGCACATTTGAGTGATTCTGAGAACGTTAAGTTGATTAAAAGTGAAAGAAATCAAATTAGCTCTAAACATTCATGTCGAAAATGATTCAACCCCCGAAAGTCATGATCAGTTATCAAAAGTAAGAGCAAACATTTCTGTTTCAAATAAATGTACTTTTTTTAATCAAAATTTCTGAAAAACAAAAAGAGTTTTCAACATTAATAATCATAAATGTTTCTGGAGCCGCAGACTGGAGGAATGATGCTGAAAATTCAGCTTTGAGCACTGAAATAAATTCAATTTGAAAAAATATTCAAATAGAAAACAGTTAATGTAAACTAGAATAATATTTCAGATTTTTTTCTGTGGTTTTGATCAAATAAACAGCCCTGATGAGCAGAGAATAGGTTTGCCAGTGCCTGATATAATGTAAACACCAAATCTCACTAACACTAGCACTAAAAGCATATTGTTTGAAAATGTAGAATTACAACTAATTAGTATTTGGGACTTATGTCATAAGTTGATTTTTGTTGTAAATATGCCTGACAAGATTGACACTGGATGACATTTTAGTGGGTGTTTTCTGGTAAATTAGGGAAAAAAGTATGATATTTATTTTTTTGCTCAGAAAAACAATACCAAAGTGCAATTAAATTAAACAGAGAACTTTTTAATATTTTTTGGGAAAAACAACAATTTAAAGCAGTATTACACCTATTGTACTATGGTTTATATAGGCTATAGTTTGTATCTGAAATCTCTATTTTTGCTATTGCAAATTGATTTTTTTGTTCCTATTTTATCACTGATTGTTTCCTTGTCTTTAATAATTTGTTGTTTGAAAATTATTTCAGTCTAGTTGTTTTTGCTAAAAAACCATAGGCAAACATTTTTTAGGAAGTGTTCTGGAGGCTGCTGCTTTTTTATTTGTAGTTAAATATAAATAAAAACTATTGTGATATAAAATCAGAATTGTGAGATACAAACTTCCAATTGCAAGAAAAGTCAAATATTGTGGGATATGAAGACACAATTCAGAGAAAAAAGTCAGAATTGCAAGATTTTAAAACTCCCAAGACTTTTGTCTCGCTGAGTTATAAAGTCTAAACTGTGATTTAAAAAAATCACATTTATGACAAATAAAGACAGTTTTTGTCTTGAAATTACAAGTTTATCACATGCAATTTGTGACTTTCTTTCCAATTCTGACTTTATTTCTCAGAATTATGAATTTTCAAACAATTTCACAAAGCACAAAATAATTAACTATTTAAATTGCTATATTATTTTCATATGCTTAGTAATTATATATTTTCTATTTTGGTTTTATTTAGTAAATCTACATTGTATATACAATGAAATTGAAAGCGATTTTCCTCCATTAATTTTGTGGTTTTATTGATTCACTATTATATTATAGCATTATTAGGTTACTTATATTTATTTTTAAACAAAATATGAGTTATTATATATTTTATATAGACACACATACAAAATTACACAAGGAAATGACAAGTTCAAAACGCATGAAAATTATTTAATAAATTCTTATATTAATATATAATAGCTATTTTAATTGTATATAACAACCGAAACACATTTCTAAAGTGCATAAACGATTTGAATAACTAATGTGATTAATGATAAAAAAGACAGAATTGTTACAATTATACAATTTGGACTTTATAACTCAGTGTTAGTCAGTGGTTAGTCGGATTAAATAGTTATATAAAGCGGCCATAGTTACAGTAATGTCACGTCTCATTGAGTGGTGTTTCACGTCAGGATGAAGGCTTTCTGGACGTGTGTTTGTGTGTATCTGCATCATTTCTGATCATAATATTGAGTTTAATGGTGTTTGTGGCGTGTGTGTAGACATTGAGTGTCCGAACCGCATCACTTCCTGCCGCCGTGCCGCTCCGTCATCATTATTATTGTTAATGTTCTTGCGAATGAGACGAGACAGGCGTGGGTCAGAGTTTGTGCTCCTGCAGCGTCATCACTGTTAAAAATGTTCATGAGGCTTTAGGGACTCCACTCTTTATTCTGATCCCCACAAATTTGCCTGCCACTGTATTTTTGGCCTGATGGGAAACGTTTAGAGACTAATGAGATGCAAAAGGAAGTTGTAGCTTGTTGTGTGTCCATTACGCAGAAAAGCCCCATGAGTCAAGATATTAGCATTTCTGGAGGAGGACTTGGATGATAGAAACGACAGACTATTCTAAAAATAAAATTGATAATATAATGTGTAGTTATAAAAATATGTATATTTGTAATGTACTACTGCAAAGAAAACATAAAAAAAAAAAAATATATATATATATATATATATATATATATGTACACACAACTATTATAAAATATAGCACTATGAAAATAGCATCAAATTTTATAACATTTTATAAAACGTTATATTTTGCAATTATATTATAATATATGTATGTATGTTCTTAATAAAAATTACAAATAAATATAGCTGCAAGCAGCAATTACGGGGCCAAGCACTCAAAGGGCAAAATGAGTAGCTAAGGATGGCAGGAACAGCCGACCAACTGCAACAATAAGTGAAAGAAAGCAATTTTAAGATGATTTTAGTCAAAACGACAGAAAAATGACGTAGAACTCTACTGATATGATTTAATGGCTTTTTACGTTTGACCAACAGGTGGCGCTGTTATCAAATTGATGTGGTGTGTTTAGTGTGAGTTGACAAAGCAACACACAAAGTTTGGTGTCATTATGTCAAAGTTTTGCAGAGATAAAGCCTCTGAGTCATTTTCACATCAAGCCTAAAATTTATAGAGGCGCTGTACGAAAACGGTTTCATCTATCATCATGAAATCCATCACTTTTTGTCAGCACGGTCTGAAGATGATCCGAGTCTAATTTGGTGAAAATCCGACTAACGGTCTAGGAGGAGTTCAAAAAAGTAGGTTTTCAACATGAATCAAAATGGGGGACAGGAAGTTCAGCCGAAATTGGCAAAATTGGTATCGGTGTTCTCAGCATGACCGAAGGAATCTATCAAAATCAGTTTTATTTCAATAGGCTAATGTACGCAAAAGTTATTAGCATTTTTCGAAATTTCGTTATAGCTTAAAATTTTATGGCCCTAAAAATTTGCATGTACATTCAGGGCATGGTGCCGAACATTTTTGTAATTATTGTCGAAACGATACGCTAATCCCTTCTCAAGATACAGCATTTTAAAGCTAGATTCAAAATGGCCGACATCCAAAATGGCTCACATAGGAAAATTGGATATGGTTCGACTCTGCATGCCCCTCCAGATCTAACAAGACCAGTTTTGAGATTTTGGGTCAAACCACTGAGAAGTTATAAGCAAAAATAGCCATTTTACATATCTCCTGGCCACTAGGTGTCACTGTGACGAAACACTGCAGGTATCCTCAGGTCATGCTTTTTATAACACACACCAAGTTTGGTCTCAATACTCCAAAGCGTTGCGGAGATATGGCCTCACTTCCATTTTTGAACGCTTTTCGTAGAATTAATTAGCGCGTTATTTGAGAACGGTTTGTCCAATCAACTTGAATTCCATAACTTTTTGCCTGCATGGTCTGAAGATGATCTGAGCCAATTTTGGTGAAAATCAGACAAACCGTCTAGGACGAGTTCGAAAAAGTAGGTTTTACAAACAATTAATTATAGAAAAAAAACGAATTGGAAATTGGAATTTTGATTCTATGGCTTACGGTTCAAAAGTTATCAGCAAAAAGAAAGTGAAAGTTTGGACAAGTGGTGGCGCTAGAGAGTTTGAGTTAGAGACTTCAAACTTGCTAGGGTTAAAGTTGAGACTGTCCTCTATTATTGTGCCAATGGGCTGCCATAGACTTGCGGCGGAAGAGGAAGAAGGAGAATATTAATAACGCCAACAGATACAATAGGTGTCATCGCACCTTCGGTGCTTGGCCCCTAAAAATAAAATATTCTGCAACATAACAGATATAATTTATTAGTATTATTGTAAATATATTTATAATATATGGTCACTATAAAAATATAATATATATATTTTTTGTAATTGTTGTGTAGCCTACTATGACTATTTATAATATAATATATAATAAATATAATACATATTTTGAAATAAAGGCAATTATTAATAAAAAATATGTATGTATATAATTTATATAAATGTAATTATATATATATATATATATATGTATATATTATAAGTATATATTTTATAAATTTATATAGTAATATATATAATGTAAATATAGAAAGTGTTATAGAAATGTAAAAATTAAAAAAATATTCACAATATAAGGCTGCTATAAAAACATTTATATTATGCGACTATTATAAAACAGTAGTATATAAACATTATATATTTTTAATGTAAAAAATATTTCATAAATTTACAAAAAATATAATCTATTTGTTAATGTTTATAAGATAAGACTACTATAAAAATGCAATATATAAATATATATAAATAACTTTTTGTAATTGTTGTATACAATAAATATTTAAAAGATAGTATTTAAAAAATTATAAATATAATACATAAATTGAAATGAAGGCAACAATTACTAAAAATACATATATAATATACAGCTACTATACAAAAATAAAAAAATTATAAATATGTAATATTAATATAACATAAGCGACTACTATAAACCACATACATGCATATACTGCCTTCCAAAGGCAGAGTGCAGTAACTACGCCAACACTGAAACTGAGAAAAATGCCTCAAGCTAGAAAAATTACAGCAGCTAGTCAAACATGTTGAAATTCTGTTGAAAAACTCTTGTTTCTCTGAAACGGGACACAATTTAACCAGGAGACTTTGCCACAAGACAAAACGGTTGTCTCAAAGTCCATTTTAAGCCTTAACTCAATTTTGACCAAATGTGTAGCTACTGCACTTTGCCTTTGGAGGGCAGTATACATATGTATTTATGTATATGTATGTATATATGTATATGTAGCTACAACTACAACTAAATATAAATATTATATAATATCGGACTACTATAAAATTATACAAATATATAAAAATATAATCAATAGAAATGTGAAAAGTTTATTTATAATATATAATTATTTACTAAATGAATTAATTAATCCACATTAATCAACTATTTACTCTAAAAGCCTTTTCACATGGTAAAATCAATATTTTATGTCCACATACTGCATTTATATATCACATTAAATACATTAAGGATAACACAAAGGTCTCGTTTGTGACCCTGGCCCACAAAAACAGTCACTTTTCAGATTTATGAATTTTATAAATAAGCGTTCAGTTGATGTATAGATTTATTATTTGAAAATCTGTAATCTGAGGGTGCAAAAACTTCAAAATATTGAGTAAATCGCCTTTAAAGTTGTCCGAATGAAGTTCTTAGCGATGCATATTACTAATCAGAAATTACATTTTGATATATTTGCAGTAGGAAATGTACAAAGTTTCGTCATGGAACATGCTTTTAATATCCTTTTAATTTTGCATAAAAGAAAAATCTATCATTTTAACCCATACAATGTATTTGTGGCTATTGCTACAAATATACCCGTGCTACTTAAGTCAAGTATCCAACATATTATTCATGTAATATTCCAATATGAAAGCAGAAGAGAGCAGTGAGGAGTGTGTTCAGTGTTTGGTTTTGTCGTTGCTCATATCTGGTTCAGAGTGTGTTGCTCAATAAATGAAGTAGAAATGAATCAGCTCTGACGTCTGAATTCTTCGAGGTCTTGCTCAGATGAGGTTTTTGTTGTGTTAGTCAGTCAATATTGAAGGAAAACAGGAAGGTTTTGGCTATATGCTCTGCAACACGGGACTTTTTTACATTAGACTCCGGATCTGCGGCGGATGTGAGGCAGTTTCATGATGCCGATGGAGTCGAATCACTCAAGTTCCTGTGAATGAGGAATCCAGGCTTGCTAAAGAGAGAGTGAGAGTGGTTTCATCTGCAAACGCTGATGCAATATAAACATAGACCATGTATGACAGCAGTTCAGTCTCATATATTGCTCTGCATTGGGTCATTTGGAAATGTTTGGAAATAAACCTTCTGATGAGTCCACCACAGGCCTGTCAAACACAGTATTTGTTTCTGGTTAATTTTCAGCTGTTTTGTCTCTCATTTGTCATTATTAAGCATACACGTATCAGCATTATATTGAATGCCACCTGCTCTGTAGATCAGTAAATCTCACCAAAGCTGTCAAAAACACGGAGAATCGATCCAAAATAAATTGCATTAAGTGTTTTTTTTTTTTTTTTTTGCATTATTTTTCGCATTATTATTTGCATTATAAAAAAAAAAAAAAAAAAAAAAGTTATCCTGAGTTATATGAAAGAAAATACAGTATTACAGTAATGAGGAACACTATTCAAAATTAAGGGAATCTCAAAAAACACAGAAGTAATGGGGAAAATTAGCTTTAATTTTCATTGTGTATATAATTTAGTTTTACTAAATAAAATAGAAATATGAAATGTAATTGGAAGTTTTAAGTATAATAATAAAAAATATATATATTTATATATACATTTGATTGAACACATTTTTAAAATGCATAAAATATTTAAATCTAAATTTAGAATATAAATATTTAAATTTTATTTAAAAACTGATTTTAAAATATATACATTTAGATAATTTGATTAGTTATATTACATTTAATTATAAATAACTTACATTACATGTACATAATATACACAATTTTACAAACCATAAAATAATTATTTTTATTGTTTTATTATATATTTTATTAAACCATAATTATAATATCATTGTATTAAAATTCTATAATTTTTAAATATTTTATAATCAGTTATTAAATAAAATGTATTTTAATTTTATGCATTTAAAAATTTTTAAATCTCATTTATTTTTATTATGAAGTTTTTTTTTTAAATAATTACTATATATATATATATATATATATATATATAATTTATTGTTTTTGTGCATTTTTAAACTTGCAATTTACCTGTATTAAATTAATATTTTAATTCATGTGTTTAATTTGAATGAAACATGTCCTGAAGCAGTATACAAACACAGTCTGAATCTGTTCCAGGTTTCGATAAAAACGTATGTTTTTAATTGCATTTCTTTCTCTCCCAGGATTCAAGCGGGGAGCTGATCCAGGGATGCCTGAACCCACAGTCCTCAGGTGAGCTGGAAATTGTGAATCTCACAGTATTTTAGCACAGAAAGCTGCTTAGGATGATGACTATGGAATAATTGTTTGTCTTTCAGTTTGCTTTGGGGATAAGGACACTACGAAAACTTCGGACCAATCCACAACCTCAATGAAGATTTGGAGAGCAACCAGTTCTCGTCCATCATCTCATCACAGGACGCTCACTCGGATCTGAACACTGTTCTGGGATGTAAATACTTCTCTGTCATGTCCACCCAACATTTTGTGTTATTTCAAGACTTCTGCTTCCTCTTTCGAGAACATTGTATTGAGCAAACGCACAAAATGTAACTGAATTTTCAGCTTTTTTATTGAATCAAAATGAGATCATTGTAAACAATCAGCATGTTCTCACGGTCAGTTTCAAATAAACCAAACCAGTTCATAAATATTCATCGGCATTGTTGTAAAAGTGACAGAACCCCATTTACAGTCATTAACAGTTCATAAATATTGCATTTATAAATATCAGTGTTGCACAACGTTCAATAAGTTAAGACTCATAAATATTAAATTATAATACTGCAATGGTCAATAAATAAATATAACAGTGGAATAAATTAGTTCTTTTCGGAGCTCCAGTCTGCGGGTCTCTTCGTGTCTTTCCCTCGATGTGCAGTTTTGCGTTTGCTCATGTAGTTGACGGCTCTGCACGTGTCGATCATCACGCTGGTGAAGTTGAACAGGATGGAGTGGACGGTGGTCTTGCGTGTCCATGCGGATCTGACCGATAGAGGATCGCTGGACGTCTGATCCGCCTGTCCCTCTGCTATCTGCAGCTGCAGGTACAAAGAAAAACATCAGATGTGTTCATATGTGAGCGCTTACACTGATAATGAATGATTACTGAACTCACATTGGTAGGTTTTGCAGCTGAGTTGTTGGTCTGAAATACTGAAATGCCATTTTTTGGCCTGTTTGATCTTTATTGGTTCGAAATATCGGTTATATTATATAAATGCTTATAATAGTTATTTTACATAAAACTACAAATATATATCGGTTTGAAAATATTAGTTATATTACATACATTATATGTGTGTGTGTGTGTGTATATATATATATATATATATATATGTATATGTGACCCTGGACCACAAAACCAGTCATAAGGTTAAATTTGACAAAACTGAGATTTATACATAATATGAAAGCTCAATAAATAGGCTTTCTATTGATGTATGGTTTGTCAGGATAGGACAATATTTGGCTGAGATACATCAGAAATCTGAGGATGCAAAAAAATCAAAAAGACTGAGAAAATCACCTTTAAAGTTGTCCAAATTAGGTTCTTAACAATGCTTATTACTAATCAAAAATTACATTTTGATATGTTTATAGTAGGAATTTTACAAAAAATCTTCATGGAACATGATCTTTACTTAATTTCTTAATGATTTTTGACATAAAAGAAAAATCAATAATTTTGACCCATGCAATGTATTTTTGGCTATTGCTACAAATATATCCCAGCGACTTAAGACTGGTTTTGTGGTCACAGTCCTAAACGATATTTCGAACTGAACCGATATATAAAACCAATACTTCAAACCGATATTTACATATATATCAGTTATATAAAACTGTTTAATATCTGTTCGAAATATTTTTTATAAAAAAATAAAAAATGTAAAAGCTTTTTTTATTTGGGCTAGTTTAATTTTCGGGCTACCAAAATCTGAAGAGTACCTGCCCAAAAGGCTCCCAGAGACGTGACCGAAATGAAGTAGGCTATGTACATTATAAATTTCTACACCTGCTGTTAATGTTTACACAGGTCGGGTGGGAATATTGCCCTAGGTTATTTTAAAAGTTCAAATGTTTCAGAATTTGGTAAGAGACCAAAATAAACACATTTTATGTTTGATTTGTGTTATGATAATTGTGCATCTAACAAAGTACCTAATATGGTAAATATGATATCCTAATTATTAATAAATAAATGCAATCGCAAAATTTTTCACAAATTTCTAGGACTTGCCACCACAAAATTAGTAATTTTCATCGTAAAAAAAAAAATCGTGAAATCCTGGAGGGACTGTATAGTATTAATATTAATTGTATGTGATTAATCGTTTGACAGCTCAATTTAATAGTATAAATTTAATATAAAATGTAAAAATGTCCAATATAAAATAAATAAAAAACATAATACAATTATTTAATAATATAAAATATATAAAAAGGAATATCAAACATTTTTTACAGTTTTAATTTGTTAATCTTTTTAATGTTAATAAAATCTTATAAAATAAAATATATTCTTATATATATATGTATATATTTGTGTGTGTGTGTGTGTGTGTGTGTGTGTGATATATTTTTCTTTAATAATATAATTGTAAAGTGCAAATATTTCAATGTTTATGCTCTTAACATGAAATGCCACCGCTACTCCTAATAAATCAATTAGGCAGGTGTATGAATAAACAAAGAAAAGTAAATCTGACTAAATAAATAATAAAAAACGCAATGTTTGTGCTCTTAAACCCACGCTATCAACGTTATTAAAAAAAACCCAGCGTCATGACGTCGACAGTGACGTCAGGTTTGAGCGCGGCGGAGACGTTGAGGTTTGTTTACCTGGCTGTTAATGGCCTCCAGCAGGCGTTTGGTCTCGTGTTTGATGTCGTTCACCAGGTTGGAGGTCAGGTTTTCGTTCTCGATGAAGCTCCAGTTCTCTTTATACCAGGTCAGGACGCTGTAAATGCGGCTCAGACACCGTTCCTGAAACATTCGTGAGGGGACTATTCAGGTATGAGCATTTATCGACACGTCAGTATTTGACAAAATCAAATGAAAACGCTGGATAAAAGATCTAATCACGGTGTTGTTCAGCATTAACCTAGTTCAACGATAACCCCATCTCTAACGTACAGTAACTATGTTGCGAAATGAAGATCTTGTACGAAATCGTACAATGTGATTCATTTGGCGCGTGAGCAGATCAGATTAACGTTACTTTAAGGTAAAGCTGCTTTGAATCGATCTATATTGTACGACTGCTTTAGTGCCACAAAAAAAAAGTAAGATTACGACTTCAATTTTATCAGGAAATACAAATTACAAATGTGATTTTCCTCTTTACTTCAAGTTTATAGCAAAAATGACCAACGAGTTTCGATATTTGTCCTATTTAAAACTTGACTCTTCTGTAGTTATATCGTGTACTAAGACCGGCAGAAAATGTAAAGCTGCGATTTTCTAGGCTGATAAGATTAGGAACTACACTCCCATTCCGGCGTAATAGTCAAGGAAGTTTTCTGCCGTAATGTGGACAGAGCAGGCGGAATGATATCACGCAGCGCCTGAAATTAGTTCCCAGCTAGGGTAGCATTTGCACATGTGCTGCGTGATATTACTGCGCCTGCTTCGGCCATATTACGGCCGCGAACTTCCTTGACTATTACGCCGGAATGGGAGTGTAGTTCCTAATCTTATCGGCCTAGAAAATCGCAGCTTTACATTTTTGCCGGTCTTAGTACACGATATAACTACAGAAGAGTCAAGTTTTAAAATGTTGGAACATGAGTCTATTTCCAAAAAAAGTGGAGTGTTTCTTTAAAGGATGACTATTGCCAAAATGCGACCTGGGCTGTTTTTTTTTACTGTAAACGAGACAAACTTATATCTAAAAGCATAATTCCGACAAACGAGCCGTTTTTGAGATTGACCACAAAACGAAATCACGGTCAATCTCAAAAACGGCTCGTTTGTCGTAATTACGCTTTTAGATATAAGGTTGTCTCGATTACAGTAAAAAAAACAGCCCAGGTTGCATTTTGGCAATAGTTATCCTTTAAGGTAAAGCCGGTTTGAATCGACCTATATTGTATGACTGCTTTAGTGCCACATACAAAAAAAAAAATCTAAGATGACGACTTCAATTTTATCACAAAATACAAATTACAAATGTGTTTTTCCTCATTTTAAGTTTATAGCAAAATACAAAAGTGACAGAAAGGTTCTTTTCCATTGTAATAAAATGTTAAACTAAATGTTAGTTCATAATGCATTAGAAAATGTATGCAATTATTGAGAAGTATTTACAGATATAATAAAAAGTTATAAAAAATATTCTTTATTTTTGTGTTTTTAAAAAAAATAAATTTTAAAGCTTAAAAATTAAAATATTAGTATAAAATCAGCTTAGGCCACAGAAACATTCTTCTATTTATTAGCTATAATGAATAGCAGTTATAAAAGTTATATGAAAAGTATGGGAATTATATAGTGACAAACAAAAAATATGACCTTTCAATCTTACTAAAAATTCATCAAATGTATTTACAGTAAATAAAACATTAAAAATTAAATATTTACTAAATATTCAATAATGCGTAACATGATCTAACAATATAAATATAAAATATGTAAATAAACTAGTAATATAAATAAAGAATAAAAATATATAATGCATTTTAATATAAATAACAATACAAGAATAATGTACTTTTACATCATTAATCTTCAATGTTAATAATAATAAGTATAAAAATCATTTTTATTTTTATATAATTAATCTTTGTTAATGTTTATAAAATATTAAACAATGTTCATAATGCTTTAGAAAATGTTTGCAATTATTGTAAAGTATTTACAGATATAATAAAGTTATTACAAATATTTTTTATTTTAGTATTTTAAAAACTATAAATTTTAAAGCTAAAAATTTAAAATATTAGTATAATATCAACTTAAGGCACTGAAACATTGTTCTGTTTTTATGATTCATTTTGCAATTTATAAGCTATAATTCATTGTCAATTATAATTATAATTATTTATTTTTTAGATATATATTTCTACATTTTTATGTATTATATTTACAATAAAATATTGGAATTATATAGTGACAAAAACAAAAAAATGTGACATTTCAGTCTTACTAAAAAAATTATAAAACGTATTTACAGTAAATAAATTATTTAAAAGATTAAAAAATTAAATATTTGCTAAATATTCGATAATGCATAACATGATCTAACAATATAAATATATGTAATATAAATAAAGTGTAAAAATATATAATGTGTTTTAATATGAATAACAATACAAGAATAGTTGATTATGTACTTTTTCATCATTAATCTTTAATGTTAATAATAATATAAATATAAAAACAAATTGAAAATAAAATCTCAGTAACCTAATAATAATGTAATTTTAATAAAAATCATTTTATATTTATATCATTAATCGTTAAACAATATGTTAGTTCATAATGCATTTTACAATATACATTATACATTTAGTATATAATGTATTTTAATATAAAAAACAATGCAAGAATAGTTGATTATGTACTTTTACATCATTAATCTTTAATGTTAATAATATAAAATACAAATTTTAAATAAAATGTCAGTAACCTAATAAAAATGTAATTTTAATAAAAATGATTTTTATTTTTATATCATTAATCTTTGTTAGTGTTAATAAAATGTTAACAAACAAAAGGTTAGCATTTTAAAAACTATAAATTTTAAAGCTAAAAAAGTTAAATATTAGTATAAAATCATCTTAGGGCACAGAAACATTCTTCTATTTTTGTTATACATTTTTCTATTTGTTAGCTATAATAAATGGCAATTATAATAGTTATGAAACGGATGGGAATTATATAGTGACAAAAAAACAGATTTTTTTTTTTTTTTAAATGATGCATTTTAACATTTAAAAGTATTCATTTTAAATAGGAGCATTAAAATAACCCCTAACCGCAGTCATTTGAGAGGAAGTGTGTTCTTACTGTGCTGAAGTTTCTGGACAGACATCCGTCTGAGTGTTTAAGGAGAGGCGTTTTGATCCTCACACCTTCATATGCCGTCATGTTCACGGTGTCTCTGAAATCTCTCTCAAACTGCGGATGGAGGAGCTCAAAGTTAGTTTCAGCAACTCAAAGCGTGTTTGCATTAAAGTGTATTGAACCTCACCTGTTGGTCTCTCAGCGTCTTGACGTCCTGATGCAGATCTTTGGCCATCAGATGCCACTTCTGCCGGTCACTGAGAGGACTCTTTCCATCTACGTCCTGAACCTCGTCCCCAGATATTTCAGATAGTTCAGCCAAACCGCTGTATGCGGGCACCGCGTCCACCAGACAGAAGAAAGCCGTCAAGACGGCAGACAGGAAGAGCAATGCGTCTGCAGAGAAAGTGACAGAGAGAAAGTGAAGAGTTGCGTCTGTTGTTGCAAGAGCATCCGTCCAATTCGCTCGAACGCTGAACTTACTCAGAGCTGATGGCATCCTGATTGTGCAAGTTTGCGTGCGACGTCTTGAAGGAAACTTGGGAGACTTGTGAAGCGCACTTCTCAAGTGGTTTTTATACACACTTTGAGGAGTTTCCACGCCTTTTTCATCATTTAGGAAGAGGGGGAAATTGCCCTGCTTCTGATTTTCATATATGGAGTTTTGTTTGTGAGCTTTTTCCCCTCAAAACCTGAGGTTTCCACAAGTTGTTTTAGGTTTTGATACTCTTACTGATTAATTTATTTAGCGTGAAAATTTCAGTATGAGTATAGACGCCTTTTGTCACAAAATTAGTCAGCTATTTGTTGACACTGCGAGTTTTTTTCTACAAAAATAATAAAATAAATAATTTATATATACGTATGTCTAAGTATATGTGCATTCAATATATTATCAATTGATAAATTATGTATT